>NC_066594.1:1200000-1230000 GCF_905475345.1 Vespula vulgaris
CGAGAGACACCGATCCTATCTCTCTGATACACCGGCCGAACAGCTCAACGTTCCTCGATGATCTTTTTCTCGCGAATGATTTCTTTTTATCGCTTCTTTTTTTCTTACTTTTTTCTTTCCCTCTCCCTCTCCTTTAGAAAAAGTTCACGTAGAAAGAAATACTAATGGCCGACCGGACCATCGCGCTCAGATTTTTAAATAGAAAGAAAAGTAATCCGTTAGTAAGAACGTTACGTATTTACTTTATCTCTCGATAACATTGGTCGTTGCGATCGAAAAGAGAACAAAGCAGGAAAAAAGGCAAAAGGAAAGGGAAAAAAAAGTGGAGGAGGAAAAAAAGAAAACACGTTCAAAGTCATTTTACGAAGGAGTCGGATTGAAACGAATAAAAAGAAAAGAAAAATGTAATACCATAAGAAACTCGAGAAATAAAATTAACGAAGGTGATCTCTTAAGGCGTCGCGAAGTTGGCCGCGATGTAAAAAAAAAAAAAAGACGCGAAAGAAAGAAAATAAGAAGGAAGAAGAAAAAAACGAGAGAGAGAGAGAGAGAGAGAGAAATAAAGTTAATATGTAACGAGCGAATCGCGAATGTATCGCAGAAGTTCTGTCGTAGCGTGATTTTCCAGGGACTGTACTCGGCAGGGACTGACCACCGACAGACCCGTTCATATTGTCTTACCTTGCCGCAACCGTGGTCGCGCTCGTGCTCGTTCCTCTTGCGTGTGCATAAAGCATACGCGCGAGTAGTGTGAACGCGCGCGAGTTCGAGCGCACGCGTCGGCGTACCGGCTGTTAGCATACGTTTGATATGATAAAAAATACGGTGACGCGAGAACGCAAGGTTACTGCCACAAGACGCGGTGCAATACGCGGTAACTTTGGCTGTAGAGTATTTATCTCTTTCTATTCCTATATCTTTCACCCCTCTCTATGTCTGTCTCTGCTGTCTTTGTCTATGCTCTTTTTTTTTCTTTCTCTCTCTCTCTCTCTTTCTCTTTTTCTCTCACATACACACGCGCACACACACACACATTCTTTCTCGTTTATACAAACGCGATTTCCCATTCGAAAGGAGCTTTTTACGCGTTGCTTTTTAACCAAAAATAAAGAAAAAAAAAAAAGGAAAAGAAAAGATAACAGTAGCGGCCATTTTGCGTGCATGTGTATTTACGTTGTTTTCTTTTCTTTCCTTTTTTTTTTTTGAACAAGTTTCTTTTTTTAGAACTCATTCGAAAATTCATAGGAAGTCTCTCTTATATTCAAATGAAGGGAAAATAACGTTGTCATAGTCATTGTTGTAGGAATTTGATTTCGCGGCAACGTCGGCATTTTCAATGAATGAATCTTTTTAATCGATAAAAGAATGCGAACGAATAGCTAGCTACTTATTCTACACATAGGTATTTCAGTACGTAAGTCGGGAATAAGTCGCTTATACCGTTATATTATTATTAGACCGAAGCGCGTGGATTATTGCAAAGAAAAAGCAAAGTGTCGAAGTAATTTGTAAGAGAGGGGCATTTGCAAAGAACGCTGCTCTACGTCGACTTAATTAATATCGAAGTCCATTTATTGCAGCTCGTTTAGTTGCCAAGTCCACAGTACTGCGGTTATAAGGTACGTAGACTCTGGCAGCCAAGTTAGAAAGAGAACGCGAACGAGTAAGGCCGAGAAGGAGATATAGAGATAGATAGAGATAGATAGACGAAGAAAGAGAGAGGAAGATGGAAGGGGGGAAAACACGTCGAAAGAAAAGGACGCGAAGGGTGGAGGGACGTAGAACGAGCGCGTAATCCGACACGTTCTTGCGCGGATGCAGCTGGATCTTAAATCCAGTATTACTTATTTCTTTTTTTCTTGTTTTTCTTCTGCTGTTCTTTTTTATTTTTCTTCTCCTTTTTTTCTTTCCCTCTCTCTGAGCACCGTGAGCGCAACGATTTCTCCTTCGAAACCTTACTGACGCGAGCAGCGATAACGAAAAAATACAGAAAAAATAAAAGTAGGATGACATAAATTCGGCTAGCATTAATTAATTCTTACGCATTATATGTATATATGTATGTATATATATATATATATATATATATATGCGTATGTGTATGTATGTGTATAAAATTAAACACACATATATATATGTATATATATTCTTTTTATCTTCATCATTTATAAATTTTCCTTTTGAATTAATTTCAATTGACTTGTCATCGAATAACAGTCAAGATCGAAGAATGCAATAGGGTTTTTGTCCGACGCAACGGTTCGCATAACTCGAAAACCCGTTAGAGCGTCGAGAGATGTTTTAATAATAACCGTTAATCGAGGCGACGATTAGTTTCGTCGGGAAGCCTTTAACCTTGCGAAACGGATCGACCGAGGCATAAACTTCGTTTCTCTCTCTCTCTCTCTCTCTCTCTCTCTCTCTCTCTCTCTTTGTAGATGACACGCGCGAGTCCTCGCGAACGTCATCCTTCTTCGTAATTCCGCAGAATGCGGAAACCGTCGGTCATCCGCACGAATAGTTCCGCGTGCGAGAACTTCAAAGTTGTTGCCTCGTCGCGTGCTGACGATTCACGACGCTCTCGTTTCTCAGTATATATGCGTGCTTCAGTATATGTGTGTGTATGTGTCTGTATGCGTGGGTTGGGAAAGAGAGTAGAACTACAAAGAGCAAAGGGCGTCCTCATGGAGGACGCTCGATCGAGGGTTACCAAAGACAACCGAAGAAGAAGGAGAATAGCGTGATTCGCGCGCGTGCACTCACGCGATCCTCTGTAAACAAATCGGCATAGCTGGAAGAAGCGAACACGATAAACGTGCCAACGTCGAGCTACCGAAGCTAAAGCGGTTGATCCCACGAACGACTTTTCTCTCTCTCTCTCTCTCTCTGTCTCTCTCTCTCTCTCTTTCTCTATCTTTGTACTCCCTTTCCTTCGATCTTCTCGAGGATTACGAAAAGATCGGCACGCTGTGCTCGAACTTTCAATGCCACACGCGAGGACGTCGCGAAAAGAAAAAGAAAAAGGAAAAGAAAAAGAAAAAAACATATAAAAAGGAGAAAGGAAACTTCCTTCTACCTTACCGCTGCTAAATCTTTTTTTCTGATTTTTCTTTTTGTTTTCTTTTTTTCTTTACCTCCTCACCTCCACACCCCTTACATCCCCCAGTTATCGTAGTCTTTACATATTTACTACAAGAGGATATCCGCGAGCGAGCTTTTACCTTGGTTAGATGCGCACGAGTATAAACGAGGAATGGAAGAATTTCTAGGCGAATTTCCTAATCGGTGTGTATGCCACCCACCGCGACGACAAACGCATTCGCATGCAAACGTTTGTAAAGTCGCGTACGGACGAGAAGTTAAAGCCAAGAAAGAGGAAGAGAGAGAGAGAGAGAGAGAAGAAAGAGAAAGAAAGAGAGAAAAAGAGAAGGAGAGAAAGAAAAAGCAAGAGAGAGAGAGAGAGAGAGAGAGAATGCACAACGAACGACGTCGGGCACGCACAACGCACGTGTATACCTACATATTTATACATTCGCGGTGTGTAAAGTACGCGCTCGCGAGCGCGCGAGTGAGTGCGTGCACGCACGCACGATGACTCAGAAACGAGTCGGAATCAAGTCCGCCACGCGTTGAGAAGCGAGATAGCCCGTACCTACCGGAGACGAAATCGAATGAGATTACTTATCGCTTACTCGTTCCTCTTCGTATTATTGAAATCGATTTATTAATTAGTTTCGTTACCTTCCTTCATTACGTTCGTTCGTTCGCTCGTTCGTTCGTTCGTTTCCTCGTTGGTTTTGTTTTCCTCTTTATTTTTTTTTCTTTCTCATTTTGTTCTTTTTTTTTTTAAGTATTTCCTTCTTTCTTTCTTTATCTTTCTTTTTCTTTTCTTTTCTTTTTTATGTTTTTTTCTTTCTTCCTTAACGAATCCCATTCTACTCGCACCATGTTACGAGAGTAACAACTCGAGGAAACGTGGATGACAGTGGCCCCGATCCTTATCGTTTACTCGGCATTACCACCGACCAACCCGACCGACTTCGAACAATGCGATCGCGATCTAAACTTCGGCAATTTTAAATCATCCAAGATATGCGAACCGCACGCTCTCGCACGCCACTCGGACTTTCCGCGCGTTTTCTGAATAGCTATACATTCTTATCGGAGATTTATCAAGTTACCCGATGTTAAGGGACTCAACGAACGGGGTCATTAGTATTTTTGATTTGATTTGGTTTGATTTGACTTCTTTTTTCTCTTTTTCCCTTTTCTTTTCTTTTTTTTTTTTTCGTTACTTTTCGTCCCTTTTTTCTAATAGCAATGAAATTAGTATTGGCATAAATAGTATAACGCTCTAAGAATAATTATGACCGTTCGATGTTTTTAACCGGAACGTTCAAGTTCTCATTGCTCTCGGTGCAACGATCAACCGCGTTTCTTCGCTAACTTCTCGCAGGGAACAGTTGCCAAGTTCAATGAAATCGTTTTACGCTCTGCCATCCTCCGTCAACCGTTGCGTATATAATGAATAGCTCACATTTATGATTAAATACGTTACGTTGATGACTACTGAGAAGAAGGGAAGAGAAAAGAAAGAAAGAAAGAAAGAAAGAAAGAGAAAAAGAAAAAAAAAAAGAAAAAAGAGAAAGAAAAAAAAAGTAGAAAAAAAGGTCTAAGCTTATCGTCGATAATTACGAGTCAAGAAAGAAGAAAACGGGCGGGTTCGGTATACTCCTCGTATACTATAATAAAGAATTCAGAATTTTTGGCGGTAAATTTTGAAAAAGGGTCGACGACGTTAATTTCATTTGGTTAACGCTAAGCATCGCCGACACGCAAACACGTCGCAGAGTTTATTATCGTCCTTTATCGCATATAACGATCCATGTAGATGTGCAAATATGTATGTATACCGTAGAGTCACATTTTCTTCGTCTCTATTTTTTTTCTTTTTCTTCTCTTGCTTTTTCTTTTATATATATATATATATATATATATATATATATATATATTATCTTTTTATTTAAAACGAAGTCGGACTACAGGCCGACGAACTATGATAAACAAATGAGACTTGGCAACGCGGCTGGACGACCGCAGCAGCCAAGGCCTGCCGGACTTTTATTTCTCTCTCTGTCTCTCCTCTGTCTCCTCTCTCTGTTTCTCTCTCTCTTTTCTCTCTCTCTCTCTCTCTTTTTCTCTCCCGCACCTCTCGCGGTCACTCTTGCGGCCCCTCCCCCGCCATCTTGCCTTCTTGTTCATTGCCTTTCCCCTCCAACGGTATCTTGGAGAAAGAGAAGGCGTTCTATGTCGGTGGTGGGGAAAAAAAGAGAGAGACAGAGAGAGAGAGAGAGAGAGAGAGAGAGAGAGAGAGAGAAAGAATACAGAGAAACTCTTATTTGCTTCTTTCATTATTCTCCTTATTTTAGCCGTCTCCTTTCCTCGCTCTTCTTCTTCTTCTTCTTCTTGTTTTTCTTCTTTTCCTTCTTCTTTTTCTTCTTCTTTTTCTTCTTCTTCTTCTTCTTCTTCTTTTCCTTTTCCTTTTCCACCTTTTTCTTCTATCCATTCTTCTCGCCGTTGAAAGTACACCCCCTCGCTCACATCCCCTCGCCACGGTCTTCCAACCCTTGCTAGAACAGTTTATTTTTATTGCGCTGTTTTACAACTACCATCTCATCACTTTGTTCCCATCGACTTTTTCATTCTACTCTTTTCTTTACCGTTCTTTTCCTTTTAATTTTTTCTTTTCTTTTTTATCATCGTTACCGTGGTCAGTTATACGAATAACGTTGGTATCAATGAAAATAGTTTGTTCGGTCTTCGAAGGAAATAAAAAGAGATTCTCTCTCTTCAATATTTCCGTCTTTCTCTTTCTCCCTCTCCCTCTCCCTCTCTCTCTCTCTCTTTCTGTCTTTCTTTCTCTCTGTTTTTCTCTCTTGTACTTTCAAAGACGTTATCCCATCTCCTGCATCTTATTTTTGATAATTTCTTTCTATTTAACAGTATTATTTTAGATATGTAATACCGCGTTGCGGAAAAAATACCGACCATATTCCATTCGTTAATATTAATTCTGATTTTAACGTTAAGTTGAAATATTATGATTAATTAGTTTTCGATGCACGTTGTACGAGTATGACTTTAAGAACGAAAGAATTGTCCGTGTCCGTCTAATCTATCTTCTTATGGAAAAAATATTGTCAATTATGATGATATCTTGGTAACAACGAGCCAAGGAAAGAAAAAAAGAAGAAAAAAAAGAAAAAAGAGAGAAGAAAACTATCTTTCGAAAGTAACCGATAGAAAATAAGTTGTCTCTCCTGTAATAGATGTAATTTTATCGAACGGTAAAAAAAAAAGAGAAAATAGAAAAAGTAAGAAATCTCTTTGCTCAAACGTTATCTCGTCGACGATATCTCTTAGTGTCTTGTGTGCAGGTTTCGCGCACTATTAGACGCACTACGACGATTTATCGTTCGTGCATCGTTAAAGGCCAAATAAGAGGCCAAGTCTCCGAAACGTAGGTACATAAAGTCGATACGTTTCCGACGATACGAATGGACGATAACGCTCGTTTACTCTACGACACCGACTCGGCAAAATTTATTGGCTTAATTGATTCGTCTTGTTACCCTATTTTTAAACCGAACACTTTTACTTCCCGGTATATCGTTCTCCTCGTTTCAGCGAACATTGAAGCCGTATATAGTGAATGAAAGAAAGAAAGAAAGAAAGAAAAAAGAAAGATAGATAAGTAGATAAATATATATATATATATAGCATCAAACGATTAAGAGTGATATTTTTTGAATAGAAAAAGAGACATGAACGAGACGCGAAGAAAAATGAGGTTAAACATAACGACGCTTTATTTTTCTACGACATTTCTTATTATTAACGAAACGTAAATAATAGGAAACGTCAGACGGTGGACTTTGAATGAGCGGTATATCACGATTGTCCTGCATTGCCCGATATCACTCGATACACTTTCTCCGTGTTACCGTGGAACTCTAACTCGAGAGAACATGCTTTCTTCAATGGGGTCGTTGCTCGCGTTGTCTATATCTACTTACTTCCCTTTTATGTTTTGCATGTCTTTGGACTATAATTCAACTATTTATTTGTCATTTCATCATCGACTCTATTTCGAACATTCGTTTGGAACATCGCTCATCGTAGTTGTCAGGTTTGCAATCAACGACTAGCCGATTTTCCCCACTCCACTTCATTTCACTCCCCCGCCCTATCGTTTGATCTTGAGAAAGTTTTAAAATAGGTACTTACGTTCTTGAAGAAATGTAAAAGAAAGAGAAAAAAAGAAACGAAAAAAGAAGGAAAGAAAGAAAGAAAGAAAGAAAGAAAGAAAGAAAGAAGGAAGGAAGAGGATAAAAAAAACATTAGGTTAGGTCTCAAGCCAAAACGTCGCACTGGTGTACCCCACCAAACCATCGTCTATAATTCGTACCATCATTTTCTGTCTCTTACGGGGAAAGCGGATTTTGCTCGGACGACAAAAGAGATCTCTCTTTTTCTCTTACGGTCGCGAATAAATCCGACTGGAAAGTTTCGTCGAGACGAGAGGAGACGAGGAACTTGTGGGATTTCGAGCGGCCATTTTTTTTTTCGTCTCGATGAAGGAATCGAAAAAAGAAAAAAGAAAAAGTGAAGAGAAAAAGAAAAGGGGAAAGAAAGAAGAAAGTGTGGAAGAATAAGTCCAAAATGGATGAGACAGAAAGAGGAAAAGAAAGAGAGGAAGGGACAGAAAGAAAAAGAGAAAAGAACGTGCGAAACATAGGACGCGTAGTAGGGTGCAACCGAACCAAAGAAGCAACGTGCGACTTCGCGCCGTTACTTTTCCTAGATCGAAGAATCTTTCACGGACGTTTGTGCATCGGTGCATGAAAGTCTTATCGTGACGTCACTGATAAAGCGGCCATGATGGATAGGCAACGAGCGAGCGTCTCTCTTTCTCTCTCTTTCTCTCTCTTTCTCTCTCTCTGTCTCTCTTTCTGTCTCTTTCCCTGAGATCAGACTCCGCCCCGCATACTCTTCTTCTTTTTTTATCTCTTTTTCTCTAACGGCACACTCGCACTTTCGGTCGAACACTTTTCCAAGCGGCTGACTAACCTTCGCGGTCCCACGCCCAAAATAAATTCGACGAGAGACGTCGAAAAAAGAGCATGGCGTCTCTCCTCCGATACGTGGCCTCTCCTCTTTCGAGCGAGAAATTTCTCCTCTCGAGCGACTCAGAAAAGCAAAACTTTTTTTACGCGCGAAAAAATGTATATACTTGAAAGATTTTATCGATAGCTTCAAAGTCCTCGCGGGAGGGTGAGCTCGTCGTTTTTTTTTCTTCTTTCTTTTGCTTCTTCTTCTTCTTCTTCTTCTTCTTCTTTTTTATTTTCTCTTTCTTCTTCCGCTTTCTGTCCTTTTCTTTTCTGCGAAAATTAAACGCGAAAATGATCATCGATGTTTCGATATTATTTACTCTTAAAAACGTTGATTATTTTTTCCTTTTTTCAAATTTAATACGTTCATTTCGAAATACACGATAAAAGAATCACTGTTAATACGATTCGATCCGTGATCCTATTCGTATATCTCTTCAATAAACGTCATAAAATGGAATATAAATACCGCGAAAAGATTCTGCTTTTGGCGTTCTAAATCAACGAAAGGGTGAGGAATGAAAAAAAGAGAACGAAAGAGATACAAGGATAGAGAAAGAGGCAGAGAAAAAGCAAGAGAGAGAGAGAGAGAGAGAGAGAGAGAGAGAGAAAGAAGGAACACGTTGATCCGATAAAAGAAGAGTATCACGATGGAAGAAATGACATCGTGCCGAGGATGATTCCTCGATAGGTCGATACTTCCTGAATCACGAAACTCTCTCTCTCTCTCTCTCCTTCATTCTTCATCATATTCTCAATCTCCCTTTCTCCTTGATGCAGCAAGTAGGAAAGGGTAAAGGGAAAGAAGCAACGGGCAGCCACGACTATGTAGAAGTAAGACGAGGAGATAGAGAAGGAGGAAAAGAGGTAGGAGTAGGAGAATACTGTGCTAAGGAGTAGGAAGAAGAGGAGGAGGAGGAGGAGGAGGAGGAGGAGGAGGAAGAGGAGGAGGAGGAGAAAGAGAACAAGTATGAGGAGTGGAAGGAACGAGGGAGGTTACGAAAGAGAGATAGCCGTAAAGGCGAAAGCAGGCAGGATTGGCGGCTTCCGCCGTGTCGCGAATACCGATTGGCCAGACCTTCCCCGGAATCGTGTTATTTCAATCGATATCTCGACGAGTAGCCGGCGATTTTTTTCTTCCGTCGTCTTATCAGTTCGCCTTTCCAATCTTTTTTCTTATCTTTCTCTTTCTCTTACTCACACTCGATCTAACGTTGTAGCACTACTCGTACTATTACTACTACTATTACTACTACTACTGCTGCTGCTCTCTCTCTTTCTTTCTCTCTTTCTTTCTCTCTCTCTCTCTCTCTCTCTCTCTCTCTCTCTCTCTCTTCTTTCCCCCGCGCGAGTACACGCACGCGGCCGGCAGGCTCGCAGGAATCGCGCGCGCGAGAGACCGAGAAATCGCCTGACGTCCCCCCCATTTTCGAGGAGGCTTAGTTCGCGAGAGACGCCACGCGTTGCCGCACGGCGCTGCGTCCGCGAATCCGCTCCTTTCTGCTTCCGGTACGGCGCGCACGGCCCTATATACCCCCACCCCATTTCTAAACTCGGACATCCACCACCTCGATCTATATATGTACATACCAGTTATCCAAAGAAAAAGAAGAGTACATTTCGACGATAAAAAGTGATAGTTAGTAGTTCCCTATCGTTCGGCCGCATACTCACACATCATCCTAGTTACGCTTGATTTCTGTGTTACACCCCCCGTCAAGTACAAGAGCAAAGTATATTTTTTATTCGACCATTCACATTTATAACTATACCAGTGTGCCGAATGTTCGAGGCATTCGATATGATCGGAAATTTGTGTTGAAATCGCACGGACATTAAGGAAATGGAACCACGAGGGTCCGTTTACGTTCAAGAAGTGGTGGAAGACCGATCTTGAACGATCTTCGTATGATCCATCGATCGATTGGAAATTCGTTAGATACATATAGAGAACTTTCTCATTCAGGATAGAGAAGATCCTTCGCGAAAATTAACCTCGAAGAGAGGTGGACTTTGTACGAGTGTGCACGAGTACATATTCGCGCAACGGGTTTCTAAAGCGCAAAGAACGATCGGGTTTTACTAGTCGATCGCGAGTTTCTTCGCGATGAAAAATATGTGGGAGATCGTCGACGAGAAAAAATTATTTCTACCGTCGGCGATCGTCGTCGACCCGAACGTAGATTACCACGCGAAGTGCACGCGGAAGAATTCCGCGATCGCAGAGGGTTATGGGAGACGGAGGCTAAAGTCCTAACGATCGTCGAGATTTAAAAAAGAAGTGTCGTGAATGATCGTCGCCAAGTGATCAGAACGATAATTACAATTTTTCGTTGTGCTCTTCGCAATTTTTTTTCTCTCTCCTTTCTACAATCAATTGTTTTGGGTCAACGTGTTTGGCAGTAACTTTAACAAGTGATAACGCAAATAAAAAAGAAAAGAAAGAAAACATTTATCCCTGTTAGAATCGTTTCCGGAAATCCACTTGTTTGTGCGTTGATCGATTTATCCTTAAGAAAAATTCTGACACTAAGAACATTGTCGTATGATTTTTCCGTGTCCGGCTTCGTTAATTCTTTCATTCTCTATCTCCACATTTCTCCACGATAATCGCGAAACGAATAGAAACGGACATTTGTCGAGGATCATGCAAGTGATAGGAGACTCGGAGATCGGCCACATCGAAAGTAGTACGATCGTGCCAAGGACCGGTTCTTACCTCTCCCGGTAGAGTTATCTTTCCAAATGAAAATATAGAAGGACAATCTACGCGATTACGAAGTAGATCTATCTAAAGATCGTATCGTAGCATGTCCAAGTTTCATATTCCCCCCAGTAGACATCGATTGGTAATAGCATCGAGTAGAAAAGCGCGATAATAAATAGAAGGAGGAAGAAGGAGGATAAAGAAGATAAAGAAGATAAAGAAGACAAAGAGAAAAAAGGAACGAGTAGAAGAAAAAAGGAGGGAAGAAAAGGAAAAAAAGAAAAGAGGGGAAAGGCTAAGAAAGAAAAAATTTGTCCTCGGAAAGACGTGTTTCTGGCAACTGTCCAAAAGGAAATTAAGCTTCTGAGGCGAGACTTAGTAGGGTCGAGTTGGAGTTAGGGTAGCGATGTCACTATCCGAGTCTTTCGTATCGTCTTGCGTGGAGGGTGGGTGGTACTCTTCAGGTCGCGTGCTCGAGATTCTTCCGTGAAGATGTATGGCACCAATGAAAGCCACGGGCCGAGCCACGGGCCTTGGACACCGCCTCCCCCAGGCCAGCCACCCCAGCCACCACCCCTGCCGCAAGTTCAGCATCAAAACCATCCCCGAACTCACCCCCACAACCATTCGAGCCACCCGCCGTACGTACCGCCGACGTATCAGCATCCGCATCACCACTTACCGCCGCAGGTAATTATTCTCGATATCCAGAGGAACCAACGGGACCGTACGTCCTCTCGATTCTCACTCTCCTCTCGATCGGTGTGCGACGAGACGCGCGATAAATCGCGCTTGCTTTCCCCATCCCTCCACCACGTTTATCTCCTTAATTTTTACCATCCAGTTTCTCCTCCCTTCCTCTTGCACCACTCAGCTACCCACCCCCCGTCCCCTCTCTTTCTCTCCCTCCCTCTCTTCCTCTCTCTCTCTCTCTCTCTCTCTCTTTCTCTCTCTACCGTCTCACGCAACTTCGATACACTCTCCGATCGAATCCACTGTCGCGGATTTAACGCTCGCGTGCTAGAATTCATCGCGAAGAACTAGGACGCGCCTAGTCTCAGTCCTCGTGATAACCCATCGTCGACACTTATTATCTCGATAAAAACGCTCGAACGGTACGCGCGCTGCTAAACCATCGACATTGAACGCTATGGTAACAAGTATGGACGTACGAGAAGTAATGCGAGCTTCTTCCACGAGTCTACGATACTGCGAATAGGGTGAAACGATGAAAAGTGATGCCTTGTCTCTAGATCGATGGTCTCCGGCCATTAATAAATAATTCTCATCGTTTAGCGATATTAAATTGAACGAGTAATCGTTCTTTAAAATACTCAAACTTTCTCTTGTACACTTTAGTAATCCAATGACTTAAGCAAAAGAAAAAAAGAAAATCCTCGAATCTTGAATAAGTATATACGCAAAATAGGAAATTCTTAACGAAATCAGATCTCGTAAACGATCGGATAAAATCGAAAACGTAAGAAAAAGGTATAAAGTTAAAACGAAGGTAAAGCGAGAAGAAGGGACACAAGAGGTCAGTCGGATTAAAGACGACAATTATGGGGGCTACAAGTTGGCCCTACCGTCCGATGTTTCCTTCTTTCTCTTTAGATTACAACTTCCTATTCGTCGCGAGTCGTTGGTACTCGAGATGGATATATGGTAAGGTTCTTGTAAGAAAGGGAAGAAAGTAAAGGGAAGGGTCGGTGGGCCGAAGGCGTACTCGCGCTAGCTGACTTATACTCGAGCTGTTCCACGGCATATGCGAGCCGCGTGGGTGGACGATTCCAAGCGAGAATGCGCGTGCGTGTACCTATGTACATATGTAGGTGTGTATGCGCGCCACCTCCACCATCTCCTCCTCCTCCTTCTCTTCTATAGCGGAGAGGAGGCATATGGTCAGCAGGTGAGAGCTCCGCTTTGTGTATTCCAAGTGTATAAAGTAGCCCAGTTCGAGTGGCCGATGTTACACTCGGACATAACTCACAGTAGAATGGGAGAGAGAGAGACAGAGAGAGAGAGAGAGAGAGAGAGACAGACAGACAGACAGAGAGAGAGAGAGAGAGAGAGACAGACAGACAGACAGAGAGAGAAGGAGATAGATAGATAGATAGATAGAGATAGAGAGAGATAGAGAGAGAAAAGGGTTGGGAGTCGGCTTCTCCTGAAATGCTAACGATCCCTTCGAGCAGAAGCAGCATCAGGAGGAGGCGGCAGTGGCGGTGGCCGTCTTGGTGAGACGGGACGAAACGGGACGGGATGGGACGGGATGGGACGGGATGGGACGGGACGGGACGGAACGGAACGGAACGGTGCGGGACGCCGCGGGACGGAACGGGACGTGGAGGGCGAACCGGTGGTTAAACCACGCGGAATGTTCTGGATACCGTGCGAGAACGTGGTATCGTGTACGTGAGTGCGTGCATGCGTGCTCTCCTGCGCACACGTGCACCGAGTACTACTCGCTAACATTGTAAGAAAGAGAGAGAGAGAGAGATTAGGATTAGAGGGTGAAGTATGTAAAAAGGATCGTGATCCCTCGTTAAAACGGAAACTTTTGATTTCGAAGTAAAAAATGGGATGGGGGAGAGAGATGGTGGGCGGAATGGGGGTGTGGGATGAACGTGGGCAAAGGAAAAAAAAAGGGAACGAAAAATAAGGGAAGAAAGGGTTGGGGTTGTTGAGGGGGAAACGGGGGTAAGATTTCGAGGTGAGAGATGGCCTTTAGGAAATACACCGGGTGTCGCTTGATATATTTTTCCATTATTAAGGACATTAAGCCGACGGCCCGCGGCCAGGCGACTCTTTCCGTTTTCTTCTTTTTCTCCTTCCTCTTTTCATTTCTCTTCGCGGACCTTGCCTTCCTTCTTCTCCTCATTCTATTCCTTCCCTCCCCCCGGCCCCTTCTTCTTCCTCCCTCCCACCCTTTTTTCACGGCAGCGACGACTATAAATCAGAAAAAAAGATTCAAACCGCCAGTATGGTCGGAACGTCGGGACGCAATTTTCCGTCTGCCAAGAGATAAAAATTTGATTAATGGATACGTTGCTCGTTGGTAATTCGAGAAACGCGAAAATTCTTCTTTTAAGCCTCTTCTATCTCCTGGAGAAGAACTAAACCAAGAAATCGTTGAGATTCGTTGGTGGGCTCGTTGATGAACCGGTAAATGACAGGGACGATATGGTAACGATTAAGATACGTTTATGTGTGAGATATAGAGAAGAGATAAGGCCTAAATACGTGTAATTTTTTTTAAATACTATCGATCACTTGATGCAATGTATCTACTCTTAATGATTATCATCCATCCTGATTTGTTTCGTGGAAGAAAGAAAAGTAAAAAAGAAAGAAGAGAAGTAACAAGAAAAACGTCGAAAAAAACGAATAAATTCAGAGAAATGAATTCTTTAAAAAAAGACAAAAAAAAAACAAAGAAAAAACTCTATCGCCACTTGTCGTACGAATATATTCGATAATAAGAAAGAAATTACACGGAGGGAAAACACCGAATTAATTCGGCGATTCTAATGCCGCGAAACGAGACAAATTTCATTCAAATCAGCGAGTAACATAACTCGACCCGCTGTGTTCAGGTTTGGAATGAACGAGTGGTATATATGGGGTTAAAGAAAGGGGGGAGGGAGAAGGTGGGAGTGAGAGGAGCCGGAGGAGATAGTAGAAAAAGCTTGAGGAAAAAGACGACGAGTAAAATCGGCTGACAGTCTCTCCCTCTCTCACGGGGATTAAGAGTCAGGGATGCCCAGTGTCGATCGTAAGCAGTCAACCATCGGCCGTTAGCTCGAACCCAAAGTAAAGGGTTGAAACTCGTAGAAACTTGAGAACCCCCGGTGACAATTTCAATTCTCTCTATCTTTCTTTCTTCTTATTTCTTTTTCTCCTCTGGTACTCTTTCTCTCTCTTTCTTTCTCGCTGTCGCTGTCGCTGTCTCTTTCTCTCTCTCCTTCACCTTCTTCACCTCCGATCCTCCTCGTTGCACTCATAAGAAGAAGGGTGCCGTGAGATTCTTAAAACTTCTCACGAGATTTTTCGATTTTAATTACAGTTTTAACATATTTTAATAAAATCCTCTGCCGTCTTCCCACACCATTTCGTTCCACCGCCCATCGCTATTCTGATTTTCTCTCTCTCTCTCTCTCTCTCTCTTTCTTTCTGTCTCTCTCTCTCTCTCTCTCTCTTTCTCTCTCTTTTCTTCGCTTTAATTCCGTTCAAGTTTCAAGCTGTTTCTCTCTCTTTCTCTGTCTGTCTTTCTCTCTCTCTCTCTTCCCCTTTTTTTTCTCTCGGCTAACAGGCACAAAATTCAAAGCAACTTTTATTCTGGACTGTAACTTGCTTGTGTATAATGTTAACCCTTTCGTTCGTTCACCCACACCCACACTCGCTGATGGAGCAACACCTGTTCTTCCAGGACGTGGCCGAAACCGAACGTTCTTCTTTCTCATGGTCTCGGTCCTTCCAACAGTTTCGTTTTCCTACGCGCCGCGAAATATAGGATCGAAGAATAACTCTCGGCGCTTCTCACATAAGCGTGATCCATTTTTATTTGATTAGTATTCAGAGAATTTTGTTTGGTAGTGTATAATACAGGTAAAAGTGCTATTAACACTTTGCAAATTACATTTAGCGCTGAATACGCACGCAATTTCCTCTTTAACAAATTGTATTCGACGCAATCGTAAACATAATACAGTATTAAAAATTAACGAGGCATTATGTAGGCCGTTAGATTATTTTCATAGAATTTTCGTTACGTAATTTTGGCTACGATAAAAGAACGATCCGATATCGTACGACGGAACGAGAAAAAAAATCGACGCGATGACCTCCGACTTCGATGCCGGTGCCGGCGGCATTAAACTTCTGCCGCTACGTAAGTAATATTCCTATTAAAGCTCCGAATAACGATATATATATATTATAATGTTATAATATTGTATATATATTATAATAATTATAATCTGAAAAGCTCATTTATTCTTTTTCTCTCTCTCCTCTCTCTCATTCACTTTCTTTCTCTCTCTCTCTCTCTCTCTCTTCATATTATACTTAAACTATTGAAAGACCCTTCCTTTAAGGGATCATAATTGACATGTATTCAACGAAGCTTTTGAAGCTCTCTCTATAATCCTTGAGACTTAATACATAAATACGATAGAATACGATAGAACGATAAACGAGTGATTTAGTCATCGGATCGAGCGAATCAACGAGTCATGCATGCGAGTAATAATAATAATAATAATAATAATTTTTGTTGATAGAATTTATTTTTCTTTTCTTTTCTTTTCTTTCTAATTAGAAAGAATGTAAAATTTATATATATCTCTCTCTCTATATATATATATATTCATGTATATGGCAAAGTGAGGACAATTATCTATCACAATTATCATTCGTACGTAAAGAACGAATGAGTTAAGACTTAATAAGAAAACGAGTTTAGGGTTGATTTGCCATTCTCCGTTGCTCGACGAAAAGTGCAGCGTACCAACTAACCCCGGCAGTTCTTCTCGCAGATCTTCATGCACAAGAGCGCGATGCAGATGCACGCGAGGGAGCTGGGTGCTGGCGCACTGACGGCAAGACCCGGGGGTGGCGTCGCAGGAGGCCTCGCGGGTCTCAGCGTCGGTGTTGGCGTTGGCGTCGGACCCGGGGGCATGATCACCGGTAACGAGGTCAAACCACACCAGTGCCAGCAATGTCTCAAGTCCTTCTCGAGCAATCATCAGCTCGTGCAGCATATCAGGGTTCATACCGGCGAGAAGCCCTATAAGTGCAGCTACTGTGACCGCAGGTTCAAACAACTTAGCCATGTGCAACAACATACCAGGCTACACACGGGTAAGTTTATTTATAATTTCTTCTATTTTTTTTTTTATTCTTCTTCTTCTTCTTTTCATCTCCTTTCGTATCCAATTATTCCGATGCTAATATGTCTGACGATAGTAGAAATATTCTTATAAACGATTATAAAATATTTCCAACGTAACGTAACGAAGCTCTATTTTTTTTCCTCTTTCTTTTTGTTTTGTTTTTTTTTTCAATAATAAAATAAGCCTCGATAAAATAATCTCGCGAAGCAATCTTGTTACAAGATGAGTTAAGTGTACCGATGTATCGATCATTTTAAAGGATTCGCAATAAAGGTATAAGAAGGAGAAAAACTGATAGCGAACCGGCAACCGATCGCTCGCGTCGAGATAGAAAGAATTTCATTAAGGGATGAGCGTAGTCAGTCGGAAGGTATTAGCCTTGAAGCGAACGTTCGTTGCCGTATATACGAATCGACCCTTGGAAAAATCTCGACGATCTCTCAGCTAAGATTTGTTTTAGGACCGTGAAGTAAAAAAAAGGAACAAAAAAAAGAACAAAAAAAAAGAAAGAGAAAAAGAGAAGAGAGTCTTCGTTGGCATGCTAACTATTTAATCGAGGGATCGAGAAAGGGCTCTTTTTACAGTAACGACGAAGAAAACGTTTTATAAAACCGCATCTAATCGTAATTTCTAAGTGATCACTCGAGTATCTTCACGAGTATTGTTCACTCTCGTAAAAAATGATAAATCTCTGATAAATCTCAGATAAATCGAACCTTTTCTCTTTTTTCTTTTATATATATATATATATATATATATATATATATATATATCTATTTTCAACTTCATTTCATAATATAACCTTCAAGTATGCGATAATGATGAGAATTAATTGCGAATATTACCCACTCGGTGAATTATTTTAATTGCCAAACATACAAATAATTATCAAAAAAATGTGAATAAAAAATGAAATATGAGAGAAATAGAAGAAAGAGATAATTTTTACGAAATAAACGTAAAAGTAAAAACGTTCGATTCGATTTGGTTCGATTTGGTTGGATTCAATTCGGTTCAGTTCGGTTCAGTTCGGTTCATTTCTTCGTTGGTCGTATGCATACGTGTGACGGTAACGCGCTCGTACGAAGGCTTTGCTCGAAAGTTCGTCTTTCTTGGCCGTAGCTCAGGATAAAAGAAGGGCTCGCATTGATTTTAGCCCACCACCCAACCCAACCGCCCACTTCTCGACGTAGCCTTCTCTTTCGCGGCCACCCATGGCCAAATAACTACTGCTCAGCCACCCCTTACATTAATAACCACCCTGGCTACGTATCTCCGCCCTCCCGCACCACCTCGCATATACTCGGTGCTCAAAACGTACCGCGTGTTAGACCGTACACGCGAGAACTTCGGTGCCGCATATGCGACTTCGACTTTTCACCTTTTCATCGATGTAAACGTCATTGTATTTGAAGGAACTGAAGGAACACGTACGCCCACGCCTCTCTCGAAAATAGGAACATTTACACAACTAATATATACTTAAACAATACTATCCGAGTTTCAACGATGTCATCAACGATGTCACATATATAGATACATATATATGTGCGTGTATGTATGCATATGTATATGTATATATATATATATATAGTCCTTTTCTATTGATATTTAATATTATCATACGATAAACTCTACGTCAGATTAATTTAATCAATGACTAAGTCTCGAACTAGGTTAACTTTAATTATGATCGATAAAATCTTTAAAGACACGATATGAATGAATGTTTTGACGTTATCCTTTAAACGTGAAACAAAGGAAAAAAAGAAACTGTAAAAATTGATGCAAGCAACGACCGAAGAGAATATCTTTGGTCCAATCGAACGCAGTTTCTCTCTTTAATATCTCCCTGTGTCATCCGGAATATCTGCCGGCACGGATTCAAAAATTGGCGGGCGGTTCGTGCCTCGTTACCCACCAACCACCATTTTCCCGACAGCTCGAATTCCGACAAACGGCTGCTTGCAAACCGCGCATACCGCTTTCCTTCCGATATAGTCCCGATACGGCATTTACGCGGCGTATTGATCTCTCGTTTCGACGAGATTCTGGCGTGGCGCGATTGGTCGATCGGATTCAAAAAACGGCGGGAATTTACTGCTCCACTGCGACCGACTGCTGCTTCTCTCTCTCTCTCTCTCTCTCTCTCTCTCTCGTCCTCTCTCGGCACTCACCCTCTATTCCCGGGCCTTTATGTTTATATACATTATATATAATACATACATATATATATATGTATACGTATGTATAATACATATATATCTATATAATACATATATATAATATATATTATATATATTATACATACACACACACACACATATATATATATATGGCACATATATAATTCATTAACCGAAATTTATCAGAATGCGTGCGAGAGGTGAAACGGACAGTGGGTGGTGTAGAGGAGGGAGGGTAGTTACGGGAGAGAAGGGGTGGATCGTGCAAGTAGGAGGGGAGAAAGGAATGAAGAGAATAGAAGGAATGGCGAATATAATATCGAGTGTCGACGATATCGATACCCGGTCAATAGCTGCAGACTAGACAAATACGAACGAAGGGTGTATAGGGAGGAAGAGAGAGAGAGAGAGAGAGAGAGAGAGAGAGAGAACGACCAAGCGAACGAGGAAGAGAGAGAGAGAGAGAACGAGAACATCTTCTCAAGCATCCCCCTCCTAGCGTCCGTGCGAGGGTGACTGCGCTGCGGCATCCAATAGGAAAGCCGATGGCCCCACCGAACTCGGACCGCGCAAAAAAGCGCGGGAATTTTTCGATCGCCCGATCGTTCAATAATGGAAGCGAAGTTACGCGTGTCGCCACTGTCGAATAGCCGCGCGCGCGCGCGTATGTTCGCTCGCTCGTTCGCTCGTCGCTCGCACGTTCGAACGTTGCACATACACTCACGTAGTTTGTGAATGTGAGTATTCTATAGATATAGTGTGGCCAGCGTTAAACACAGTTACATATACTAGGGTTGCTGCTGCCTGGTAAAGATTATCCCTTCGGCAACGAGCAAAACTCAATTTCAACAGGAAAATCTAATGATCGGTCTATTCCACGCTCACGATCGAACGCATGCTTCTAATCAGTTTTCGAGAGGGCGATAACTCGTTAAAAAGACCGTTCGAAATTCATGGGAAGAGTGTCGATTAGGTTTAGAAAAAGAAAAAAAGATATGTACTTAGGTACTTATCTTTACTCTGGTTACTTTCTTTTTTTCTCCTTAATTTTTTGAACGATCGTTGTGTATGTGAGATCGATCGATCGATCAAAGCGATCGATTCTGTTCAGTTCTAAACGTTCGTCCAAGAATAGAACATTCTTAATGCACTTTTCTATCTTTATTCTCTCAGATTTCATAGGTCTCATTAAAGTTTTAAACGCGGTTACTTTCGAATTTCCAAATTTACGCGGCCAGATCGAAGAAGTTCACTTATGAACCAGTAATTTTGTACGGTTATCATCGAAGCTCGAGAACGACAAAACATAGTCCCAACCCCCATTTCGATTGCCGAGCCAGCTGGCTAAAGTATCGTTTGAAAAAAGGATCACGTACTCAGGACGAAATTGACCGGACAATTTTAAAGCCCACTTAATGCCGCGAAAAATTACCGTTTCGCCTGTGCATGAATAAAAATTAAGGCTCTTTCGCGAAAGGGGTGTGCTTCTCTCTTTCTCTTTATCTCTCTCCCTCTCTCTATCTATCTGTCTGTCTGTCTATCTATCTATCTCTCTCTCTTTTTCTCTTTCCACTTTAGCAAATGACTCGCGCTCTCATAACGACTCTGCATATTCCTATTTACGAGGTGCCGCCATAAAGCGAAGCAAAAAAGGACAACCGATCTAGAATTCAGACGTCGAATTTCTCCTTTTTTCAACCCCTTCATCTCTCCCCTCTCTCCTATCTCTCTGTGCTTCTGAAACATCACCATCAGTAACAGGAGAAACAGCAGAGGCGACTCGATTTTCTCTGTGACGAGCCGTCACCCTTGCGAGCCTCCTTTTTCTGTCTACCTCGCACTTTTAATTCGGTAATTTTGCCCGTTTAAGAATTCATGCGACGGAATGCTTCGCCAGACGTCTCGAGAAAAATCAAAGCAACGAAAACGTTCCTCATCTCTCTCTCTCTCTCTCTCTCTCTCTCTCTCTCTCTCTCTCTCTCTCTCTCTCTCTCTCTTTTTCTCTCTATCCTTCTCTTGCGAACCCGACAAAGTCAACGCAAAAGAAAAAGCAACAACGGCCTGTACCTTCTTCAAGAATCCGATAAAAGATTAAGAAAAGTTGGTAATCGCGAGCAAGGAACTACCCTTTTTCTTTTCCTAACCCTCTTATTTTTTTTTCTTTCTTTCGAGAAAATTTTTTTTCTTTCGTTCTTCGCGTCTCTTTAATCGCGATCATATATCAATTCGATATTAGTAATTGATTAGAATTTATCATTTTCGACAAAGGATCCATTGCTGATGATAGAACGAAGATAGAAGGATGAAGAAGTAATTAAGCGATACATCGTCCGCGAAGAGTAAATATTTAGTCCCATAATATTAGTTCTAACGTTTACTCGTACCGGCCAAACATTAATTCAATTTCCGAATTTGCGCCGAATTCTGACGGCTACGTTTGTACATATTCTATACCAAATCAATAGACGTAACGTGCCTTACTAACAGCGGCTTCTCGTTTTCTTTTCCTTTCTTTCTTTCTTTCTTTCTTTTAATTTCGTATTATGAGTGCAACATTCGAATCAATCGCAAGGGTATGACGTTTAACACGTCTACCTACTTTCATCCTTCTTCAAGAATAAAAAAGAAAGTCATAGACTAAATTATTATAATTCGTGCCAATCATCGTTGGATCATCGACTTAATTAATGCAAGGTTTATTACAGAGAGAAAGCAAAAAAAAAAAGAAGAAAAAAGAACCAGGGAGTAGAAAAGAGATTAGAGAGAGATCATCGAGCGTAGTCTTATAACAAACAAAAAAAAAAGAGAGAAAAGAAAGAAAGAAAGAAAAAAGAACAGGGAAAAAAAGAAAAAAAGAAAATTAACGTAGTCATGGCGCATATGCATAGACGATAGGACGACTATCGACGGGTCTATTCTAATTTCGGCCTGGCAACCCTTCCACGGCTCTACATTTTTTCCATGAGGGTTAATTTGAATAGAGCCACGGCATTCGTTTTCTATACCATGCTTAGAAGAAGGGAAGGGACGTTAACGTCGATAATACGCCTACGCTTTTTTTCCTCCCCTTTTCACCCCCTTTGGCTCTCCTTCTTGCATCCCCTTTTTTATCTTTATCTTTTCTTTTTTTCTTCTTTTCTTTTTTTCTTCTTATCGAAACGAATCGTAACCTCCCCTCGTGAAATTTCTTTCTTTTTTTTTCGTCTTCTTCTTCCTCTTCTTCTTCTTTTATTTCTCTTCGCCGATCGTTGTAACGGTGATTCGTTACGAAAAACGATCCTACGAACAGTTGTTGCTTCAAGCTAGCTGGCATTCGCCACGTCAGCATTTTTTAAGGTCACCTCCGAGCGATCGCACGCCATTGTCACTGTAAGCGCACTAAAAGATTGCGTGCGTTTTGCGATAAGAAATCTCGATGCACACTGTTTACTTGATTTCTCTTTGCGTTGATACCAACGAGAGTATCAGTAAATTCTTCCAAAGTTGCCTTCCGATGTCAATCGATAATCGTTTTTCTTTGAAATTTTCCGCCGCCCTCTCCTCCTTCCCTTTCCCCTTACCCCCGCTTCAAAGTTTCGTTTGCTGATCGCATTAGAAAAAGTACGTTCGAAAAAGGATTATCTATTTACTTATTTATTTATTTATGTTTTTCTTTTTTATTTTTTTCCACATATCTCGAACTCTACGTCACGCGATATATAATGGTTCTTTCCCTAAAAGAAAGAGAATTTTCATCGTTTGTCGTAGCTTTGAGAAGAAAGAAAGAGAAAAAAAGAAATAAAAAGACCATTTTTAATACAAAGAAGTTATTTTTAATGTAAAGCTTACGTGGGAAACCTGTTCACGCTTATTATTTTACTGTTCCATTTAGCACCTTCGTTGGTATTAATGATCGATGAAATCAATTACGAGATGATACAACCTGGACCATAGAATTACGAGCCGTACTAATGCTTTCGTTTACTTCCTTTTTATCTCTTTCTTTCCCTCTCTCCCTCTATTCATCCCTCTCTCTCTTTCTCTCTCTCTGCACGGTTAATTAAAATTTAATGGATCCTGCATACCCCGGCAAATCACGTGACCGAAACCTACGCCATGTAATATAGCTAACTATGAAGGAAGTCATGACAATCCGATACTGAATTCCTCATACTTCTGGTACCCTTAAATTAATCGCTAAAATAATAGATATTCGAAATTATAATACTAAGAGATTTTTATTTATTTTCTATCTTACACGTATTTAACAAATTAACGATGATATACTCGTAAAGGAATTTCTCGCATTAAAACGTACGGATCTACGCTTTTTCCAATGTTTTTCAACGTACGACGATAACTTTTTCCGTATCTCGCAAATCCAGAGTGTGTTTTCAGATTGTTGCTATGAGATTTACATTTTTCCAACGGCTATCTTATCGCTCCTGTTACTGATATAGAATAGTTCAAGATGCGGTTAGAAGTAATAAATGTATATAGATGTACGTAGACACATACATAACTCGTTGCAGAAAAAGCAAGGTCGATTTACTTTTCGAACGAGCATTCAGAGACGATAAACTCTCTCTCTTTCTATCTATTTATCTATCTCTCTTTTTATCTTTCTCTTTCTCTCGTTTGATCGCTCGTTATATTTATATCGAGCTAATTAGAAATTTTATTATTGATAGAATAATACATATGGATGTACGCCGTCAAAACGCCGATTACTTCGATCGTTCTTTAAAATGCTTAAAGAGGATGCTTACGTTTTAGTCCCCAAAATCGACAGAAGACTCACCCTCGCGTTACTGACTTACTTTCGTTACTAACCCTTTTCGCGAAGGAAAATGTCGCATCCTACTTTCCTTCCTAACGACGAGGAGAAAAATTCTTTCTAACAACGTGGAATGTTGTACGAGGTTTCATCGGTGAAGAAAGAAAGAAAAGAAAAAAGAAAAAGAAAGAAAGAAAGAAAAAAACCATCACATTGTTCTTCCTCACCTCGTACAATACCATACTTTACCTACCACGTAACGCTCAGTAAAATTCATTCCACGGTCGTTATCATAAAATATTCATTAATTCGCATCGAGAAGAGAGAGAGAGAGGGGGTGAGGGAGAAAGAGGAGAAAAAGAAAAGAAAAGAAAAATAAAAGAAAAAGGAATATGTGATCTTCATCGATTTAAGACCTTGCTAACTTCGTACGTAATAACATTATACTTTAACATAAGTGACGTAACTACAAATTATTCTTATGATATATCTACGTTCATTATTTATAGTATAATGAACGTTACACCTAATGAACATTCTTATGTATATATATATATATATATATATATATATATATATATATATATATATATAAGATATTCGTATATTACGTTTATGAACACGTATGATCGTTATAAAAATATTTTCAAACGAGTAAATCTCAGTTGATTAGATATACTAATATCGATGTTAAAAAGTTGTATCAAAGAAATTGGACGAAGTTGTTACGTTTAAGAACGTTAGATGATGAAGTTGGCAAGCATATCTATCTGTAAGCGAAATGTAGATTAACTTTCTAATCCTGCACGAAAGTGATTTTTGTTCCCCTTCTTTTTCTTCTTTTTCTTTCATAAAAATAAAGTAAGTAAGTAAGTAAGTAAGTAAGTAAGTAAGTAAGTAAGTAAGTAAGTACTATCTTCAATAAGCGTCGTCGAATCACGTTTTAGTTGGGTTGAACAGCGTGCGGAACCGGTCAGTAGGTTAAGGATACTTAATACTCCTTAGCCTCGAATGCAATAATTTCGCCTCGACAAATGCCACGACGTAGCGACGTAGCCGATAAACGTTTTCTTTTTTTCTTTTTCCTTTTCTTTCTTTTTTTTTGTTCTTTTCTTTTTTCTCTTTCCTCTTCCAAAGGATCGAGAATACATTCGAGAGTTTGCGAGCGTGCGCGCTTATAAACGGTTATTAGTACATTATAGCGGGAGCGTTAAATCCGCTAAGAATCAACGGCGCGTATCCGTCGCATTTGCAATTACTCTGCATTTCTTATTACTCGCTTCTATCAACGTATACATACACACATACAAAGATACATACATAGACGAAAAACCATTGAACGTATCAGGGTAAATCGAAGAAGAAGAAGAAGCAGCAGAGGAAGAAGAAGAAGAAGAAGAAGATTTTTAACTTCTTGACAGAAATTGAAATTGAAATAAAAACCATGGGAAAGTGAAAAATAATAAAGGAGAGAAAGAGAGAAGGGAAGAGAGCAAACAGAAAAATAAAAATCAAAGCCACGACTAGATCACTTTTAATCGATTTACATCGACGAAATTGAAATTAAAGCTGAGACGAAATTTCATCGAAACGACTTGTGTGTTTGGCTCGATTGACAAATAGAAAAAACAAAACAAAACAAAAGAAAAAGAAAAAGAGAAAATTGACAAAACACATGAAAAAAAGAAGAAACGAGAAAGCTGTGAGGTAGGGGAGAGAGAAAGAAGGATGATTAAAAAATATGATAAAAAGGAAGAAAAAAGAGTAACTACTCGGGAAAAGAAAAATTACTCGAAATAAAAATCAAGGAGTCACGAGAAACTTTCGTCGAAACTTTCTTCGATTCGTCAGGGTCGATATTGAGGATACGCGTTTATCCCACGTCCTTATCGTTAACATCTAACGCTCATGTCGAATCTCTGGCGGGAAGCTTGGATGGGAAGATTTACGCGGGGGCCATTTTCTAACGGATCGAGCACAGTATAGTCGGAGTTGCCGGAGGCGGTGCGGCACGCCGCTCCGCCGCGCCGGGTCAAGAATATTGGGTACGGTCGACCGTAAAATAAGATATAGATTTCCATCTAGTAAACTTTCTACGTGCGGCATGTGTGGGAGGCAAGGAGGCAAAGAGGCAAGGAGATGACGCCATACGGCATACGGCCGTACCTACAAGAAAACGAGTCGGGCGTGCATCTCGCGTTGGAAACTTCGTTCGCGTTGCCTTTTTGTTAGTATGTGTATGTGTATGTGAAAGAGAGAGAGAGAGAAAGAAAGAAGGAAAAAGAAAGAGGAAGAAAGAGAGGGAGAGAGAGAGAGAGAGAGAGGACGAAAGAGGTTCGCGTTACGCTCTACCTACGTGTAGGTACTTACATAGGTATATACATACATACATACATACATATATACATAACTCGCCTAAACTCGCGTATACACACCTTTTCAAACTCTCCAGCTGCGTATGAGGAAACGCGTGCACGAAGAACAACTAATCGCGTAATTACCTTTATAGTTAGGAACACACTAGCGGAAAAATAATTACACGCATTCAAATCGCCGCGTCGAAGAAGCGTTTGCGCGATTACTTCCGAAACCTCGATCATTTCGACGTACACGATGATCGATGCGAGATTATTCGATCGAGAAAAAAAGTTATTTTTAGACAATTGCTAGATGACACGAAAATCGATAATTCGATGGAAATTGATTAAAAAAGAAGAAAAGAAGGAACCAGATTTTCAGAAACGTTGCTACGATAAAGAATTTCTTTTTTTCTTTTTTCGTAATAAAAGAAATTACATGATCTCGTGGATCAACGTTGAACATAAAACATGATCCTTCGAAATGAAATCTTTCAAGGATATCTTGTTTCTGTCCTCTCGTTCCTTAATACCCGAACTTTATCAGATTCGACCTTGTGAACAACAAAGGATATTTTCCACTGCGTTAATAAACAGTTAATAAATCTCTTCTCTTAGAGATCGTAACTATTCGAACTTTCGTAAACTTCGAAATGTATCGGCCTAAGATTTACATAAAGACATTAACATTATAGTTCTTATCTAACGTTTGCTCAAAAAAGAAGCTTAAAATCGTCAATGCCTTCTAAAAAGATATCGCGTCGTTGAACTCCTACTTACGTAGAGTTAATACGATAAAGCGATGTACACGAGAGAGAAAGACCCTCTCGGCTTCGGTAAAATCTTTTCGAACAAATGGCTCGCGATGAAAAATCGTAAAGACGCGAGGAGAGCCATCAGAACTTCGACCGGATCCACTCGACGTTTCGGCCCGAAATGTTCGTTCTGAGACATTAATTTTTACCCCTTTTCCTCGGCCTCTTTCTCTCTCTGTCTCTCTCTCTCTCTTTCTCTCGTCTACAGCCCCTGGTCTATCGCCATCGAGTCGAGCGAGGCTGCCTAATGACCCAAACGTTGTCGTCTTCGTTGCTCCTTCAAGACGAACAGAGAGAAAGACAGAGACAGAGACAGAGAAAGAGAGAAAGAGAGATAGAGAAAAAAAAGGAAAAAAAAGGTCTCGACGAAATGCCCGTTAAGTGGCGAGAAGCGTCGTTGAGAAAAGGGTTGAAGATCTTGTTCTGCATCCAGAAACGATCGTTACCGCTCGGACGGATGCTCGGTAAGAAGAAGAGGGAGGAGTAAAGCCGCGTATACTCTTTCCGGTATCTTATATAATTTCTCCTTTTCTTCTTTTCTTTTCTTCTCTTCTCTCTCTCTCTCTCTCTCTCTCTCTTTCTGTCTGTCTGTCTGTTTGTCTGTCTGTCCGTTTGTCTGTCTATCTACAAATCTATCTATCTATTTTTCTCTTTATAATTGCAATCCTATTAAATGCAATTCGTTCACTTTTCGTCTATTCCTTTCTCGTTCGTTTGTCAAACAAGTTTAACTAATATGACCTCTCTGATCTCCTCCCCACTCTTTCCTCTATTTCAAGTTTTACAATTTTTTAGCTTCCTTCTTTTCGTTCTCTTTTTAAGAAATAAATGAAATACACTATGGTCGATAGTTTCTAATCAGGAATCGAGAATGAATTATACTCGGTGATATTTGTATTTATATCGAAAAACTTATTTTGGGTAGTTCGATAGGAAATTTTGTCGATAGAACGATCACGTCCTTGACATATCTCCTTCGGAATATCTCCTTCGAAAGATAACGAGAGGAGATATCGGTTATTATATACGAGATCAGAATTTGACGAATCTCTTTTCAACGAATTGAATGAATCGAGTGAAAACAACGGAAAACAGAATGATCGTGAAAGATAGATCAATGACCTCGGAGAGACAAAGCCGGAGGTAGACAGAGAAAAAGAGAGAGAGAGAGAGAGAGAGAGAGAAAACCATAAAAAAAAGACGGAACACGATGAAGGCGGCAAGGTTTACAAGAAGTTAAAAGGATCGGTAACCCCGGATCGTTTCGAACCGTTTCGAGGGCATCGGTCGAAGGAAACGAAAAAAAAAAAAGAAAAAGAAGGAAGAAGAAGAAGAAGAAGAAGGAAAAAAGAGAAAGAGGGAAAAGAAAAAGAAAAAAAAAAGAGAAGGAACGAAGATAAAAGACGATACAAAGAGTTTCAAGCGAGGCAGGTGAAACGGTCTCTACTCCCCGTTGGGTGAACGTGCGAGAAAGAGAGGTCGCCATATGCCCGAATAATGTTCCACCCGCGCAACTCTACCAACGAAACGAAACGAAACGAAACGTAACGAAACAAAAACGAAAACCAGAACGAAAAGGGAAGTTCGTTGGCATCATTGTCACATCGTCATCATTGGCATAGAAGAAAAACTTTATCGAAAATATTCGGCTCATTCGGCAAGAGATTTTTACTTAATTCGATTATCCTTACCTATCTCGGAAATGGGTAATTAATTGAAACGTTTTAAATTCGTACGAGGAATCGAAACGTCGATCTGAATTTACATTAACTCCTTCACCACGACAAACGACGAATAAATCCCTACGAAAGAACTTAAAGGATGGGGGGAGGGGGACAGCAGAAGTGGGGGAGGGGGCTGAAGGAAAGAAGTTTTAGGTTCGTTGGAATTTCGTAGGAATAATGAAGAAGGAACGATAGAAACGTTTTCATTCTCTTTTTCTATTCTTCCTTCATTTTCTTCTTCTTCTTCTTCTTCATCTTCATCTTTATCTTTATCTTCATCTTCTTTCTACTTCTTTTTTTTTTTTTAATTTTAATCGATAGAAAACTACGGATGCTTACACTCCGTATCGTACACGCTCGATGACGATGACTACGAAAACTACGATAACTTTAGATGGAGCCTGTACTCGGACGATTTCAGCTAGACTACCGATGATGACTGTACTCTACATGTATACGAGGGGGAGGGAAAGGAGAAGGGGGGACGGGGGGACTATACACACACGCACGTACATGCACACGCACACACTCGCAAAATTTCGCACGTACGTACGTGTGGCACATTCGCCAGGGGGTAGAAATCATTAAAGGGGCGTGGCATAGCCGTGGTTGCCCGGATGACGGTCACGTGAACCAAGATGGCCGCCACTGCTGAGAGTGCTCCCCTCTTTGCAACAGTCATTTGTTATCGGCCATTTTATTTTAATGATTTCCATGCATGCGTGAAACGCTTCGCTACATCGCTTGGGAAAGGGATGCATTCTCTCGCACCCTCTCTCTCTCTCTCTCTTTCTCTCTCTTTCTCTTTCGCTCTCTCTCTCTCTCTCTCTCTCTCTCTATCTCTCTCTCTATCTCTATCTCTCCTCCCTCCACGCATCTCTATCTTTCTCTCACGTTCTCGCTCTACATGCGCCTGGTATCGCGTTCTCCTAGCGCAATGCACACACTATATTGCATCGAACGTAGCGCTAACGCCGATTTCATGGTAATTTCGTACCCTGTAAATTTCAGTTGCATCCCACGATAATGCATTCTGTTCTTTCGATAAATTTAATCGAATATTGGGATAATGATTTGTATGGAATTACTTCGTGACCATGCTTTTGGTAAAGTCATTGCGTTTGCGAGCGTATCATTGTTATAAATTTTACTACGCGCCTATTCGATAAAGCGGAAACTGATTTTTCCTTTTTTTCTGTTTTTTTCTCTTTTTTTCTTTTTTTTTTCGTGAAATCATACAGTACAGTCATACGGTTGCTACAATGAATAAATATCGAATATTCCCACGATTCGAATATTCCTTTTCGTGGGGATATTCGAAAACGTTCGGTAGAAAAACTACGAAAATAAGACACGCGATCGACGAATTTAACAAGCTTAAACGTTGTTG
>NC_066594.1:1235000-1280000 GCF_905475345.1 Vespula vulgaris
TATGTACTTACACAGGAGCGTAGACATGTGGAGACGCACTTATTGCTTTACAAATAAATGTTTCAACCGGTAATTAACGGGCAACAATAAGAAACCACCCACTTTCCCCCATCGTTCGTAGCCACATATTAATTCGATTTTAATTGCATCGGGGAAAGAAAACATACGGCCTTGAAAGAAAGAACAGGTAATAAAGCGAACGTCCACGTAGAAGAAACGCGTGGCTATAGAATCGTACAACATTGTATCTTTCCTTTTCCTTCGATATCGTTCTTTGAATTCCGCAAATAAAACACAATTATACTCGGGGAACGTTTAACGGGGAGCATGTAAAAAGAAAAGAGAAGAACGTAGGAACGATCAACGTTGGAATTCTACGCGGTGTTTAAGAAGAATGAAAATGAAAGAGTAATTTGTTATTAATACCTGTTATAACCGAAATACAATATTTTTATTTATCATACATCGCGTTACATAATCTACTTACTTTGTGCACGTTCAATCAGACAAGAAGGAAGGAAGGAAGGAAAGAAAGAGGAAAGAAAGAAAGGAAAACAAAAATAAAAGAAAAGAAAAAGAAGCAACAACGACGAAACGTGTTTTTACAAACGGAGAAAAAAAAAGGAAAGCAAACCAAGAAAGCAAACAGTAACATTGTAAACATTTAACCACAACTTTATTACATCTTATTATATATCCATTATAGTTTTATACAAAAGAAAGAACTTGGCCTCGTAAGCCACGATTTAGACAAAAGGAACTATTACGTGCGGCCATCTGCTTCTTCCGTTAAGCTACGAAAAAGCATCAACTTTTCGAATAAGCACTATAATAATTATTGAAAATAATTAAATACCCGAAAGAAAATCGGTTAAAAAGGATCCGTCTATCTCTTAATTATATACGATTACGCATAACGGAATACCTCTACCTCCTACCTACTCTCTCCCCCTACCTCACCTCATCCAATCATCTAGCTATCAAGTGAACAGATTATTAAATGAATCGTAGAAATTTCGATAAAGTAGCGCATTCAAACGCATTTCTATTGTGTGCAGGCGTAAATCATTCGTTATCATTTTCTATATCATTTTATATCGATCACGTTATTGTGCAATATAATATATTCAAATTTAAACATTCGTACGTAACACATGCCGTGGCAAATTACGTGTTACATGTTTTGAAAAACGAAATCTTTATCATTTAACGTAATCTCTGCAATATGATGAAAGATAGTGTGTCGGATTGCTCCGAAAAATTTTATAAAAGGTCTTGGATCGAAAGAAAAAGAAATAGAAAAGAGAAGAGAGAAAAAATTACAAGGAAAAAGAAAAAGGAAAAGAAAGAAAAAAAATCGAACAAGTATCTCCCTGTGCTTTCACTACAGGTTATTTTTATTAAATTAGATATAATGGAATTCTTCGATGAATCACGCGACTGAATAAAAGATGAATCCTCGTTGGAGAAGCGTTCGCGTGTCAGACAGAGACAGAGATGACCGACCGACCGATCGAGAAAAAGAGAGAGAGAGAGAGAAAGAGAGAGAGGATAGCGAGTGAAGAGCAAAAACGATCAAGTGCCTGGGGGTGAAAAAGCTTGGGGAAGAATGTCGATATTAATAAAAGTTCAATTCAGCCAATAGCCCGTGGGAATTAGAATAAAGGCTTTTCCGAAAGAAAAGAAGAAGAAAAATTAGGTGGCCAAGATAAAGCTGACTTTTCAATAGCTGACTGATTGACAGACAAATAGAAAGAAAGAGAAGTTTCTAACGTTTGAAAATATTCCAATGTTAAATCAATCGTATAAGAAATTCATTTATTTGTTTAAAAAATACGGAATTTTCTTGAAAGAGTAAAATGCACTTTACTTTTTCCTTTCACATCCTTGCGTTTGCTTTCTTTTCTTTTCTTTTTTTTTCTTTTTTTTTGATAAAATTCTTCGAAACGATCCGATCTGTTTTGTATAAAAATAATTGAATCTTTAGCACCTTTGATATTGTAATATATCGCAGACAATTTTTCTCTCTGCACTTAGTCTTACGCACTTATAACGGTACGGTATAAAAGTGAAGGAATTTAATGGATCAAAAAAGGAAAAGGTAACTGAAATTAAGCCAATCTCGTTTATTCGCTTGATCGGTCACGAATGCGTGATAATGCGTTCAATAAAAGAACGTAACGAAAGCATTACAAACGATTTCTTTCTTTTTCTTTTCCTTCTTTTTTCTTTTTATTTCTTTCCTTTTCTCTTTCGAAAAGAAATAACGTCGTTCGCAACAAACGTACGAGAGAATGAGAAAAAAACGAAAACAAGAAAAAAAGAATCTTTCAATGTATACGAGGAATGAGGGATAGGGAAGGGATAGGGAGAGAGAGAAGGGAAGAAAAAAAATCAAAGGCACACGATTTAAACGGCCGGAATGCCGAACGAGAGACAAAACTTTTCCTTTACTCGCCGATAGACGTGGATGCTGATACCTGTTGCATGCCGACAGAAAAAAAAAGGAAAAAAGAAGAAAAAAAAACACGAGGTGTACTGATAGGACGATTTAATGTCTGAATTTATTTTCACGGTTTACTATTCCGCACACACGCGCCCATATTTACACGCGTCTTTTTTTTTTTTACACCGCGGAAATTACGAGCACACTTTATGACACCCTCATAGGTATGGTACTTTATCCGCGAAATATATAAATTGCGTTGCTAAAGCGTTAATGAATAAAAATACGAAGCGTAAAAATATAGGTTAAATTCATCTCTCTCTATCTCTCTCTCTCTAATCTTTTAACTCTCTCCATCTTTCTCGTGTATATATCAATGAAGAAATTAATTAAGAAAAATAAAGAAACGTGACATTTTATCGATATAAATATTTCTAAACTTTCCTAAAAGATTTTTATCTTAAACGAATCGAGATATATAAAATTCGAGATGAAACTTTGAAATTTTGTCGTCTGATAAAATTGTCGATCGAAGATCCAATACACTCTTCTAATAAGTACACAAACACACACGCATGTGCATACATGTATGTATGTATTAGATACATACGCAGAATAGTATTTAACCAGTGATACGAAGCGTGAAAAGCTCTCATCGACGAACTGTCTATCCCACGTATCATCTATCGTATGCAATCTCATCGAAATTCGTTCTCTCGAACGTGACTACTACTATCGATAAGCAAATACCCGAAACATTTCCGATTCGGCAGTCTGTCGCGAGAGCACTGTGCAATTCTAACTACAGCTCGTTACTTCTAATGCTTAGACGATTCGCTCGAGTGCCTTCGTTCGTAGTACCCTCTTCGCGTGGCGAGCCATCAACGATTCACTTTCTTTCCCTCGCTAATCGACCGAAGGATGATCATTTTCGTGGCACACGTTAAGCCGTATCGATCTTTACACATCGTACACATCGTTCGTAATTATCGACTGCTTTTATGTGATCCATCAAAAAGAAAAGAAAAGAAAGAAAAGAAACAAATTAATTCTTTCCTTTAAAATCTAAACGATTTCAATAATATCAATAACATCAAATTTCAATAATATCATAATATTCGATAACATCAACCGTGCGAAAGTATACGTCTGGCAAGAACAACAAAAAAAAAGAAAAAGGGAAGAAGAGAAAGATAGTACAAAAAATAACATCTATCGTAATTTTGAGAAAGGAAATAAATTTGTCTAAAATTCGACATTCCAAATTTGTTTGCAGGTGAACGACCGTACAAGTGCCATTTACCGGACTGCGGACGGGCTTTCATCCAACTATCGAACCTTCAGCAACATCTTCGGAATCACGATGCCCAGGTGGAAAGGGCGAAGAACCGGCCGTTCCACTGCAACATCTGCGGAAAGGGCTTCGCCACGGAGTCCAGCCTCCGTACCCATACGTCGAAGGTCAGTCATGTATGTACCAAATCCGACGTCCAACACACGCATTATCGTTATTTTAAAGAGATAATGGGCTGGGGCCGCTGCCCATGGATTCGAGAAAGACGAAGGTCGATCGTTGAAACGCGCGAACTCGTAATGAACGATGATCTCTTCTCTTTGGCTATTTCGTTTAACTCTATCATTCGTTATATCTTTCCATTCTTTTATTTTTTTTTTTTAATCTTCCTTCTATTCTTATATCTTAATCAAGAAAAGCACGCGTCCAAGGCACGCACATTATTTAAGCAGATTACGCATAAAAGGTGGTGGGTCACGCTTGCATTGAATTATTACGTTATTATAGATATATATATGTAGGTCGAATAAATGAAAAGGTCATAATAAAATCGTATATCTTTCTTAGTCATCATTGGATCGTCTTAAATCGATCCTTTAAATAATCTCGATTATTCATTAATCATTTAGGTATCCCAAAGTCGCTAGAATATATATCATTGTCTTAGCTTACGATAGTTGTCGCTTTTATTATATATAATATATCGGAAACGCTTCGCTTTGCTTTGGTTTCGGTGTAATAATTGTAATATAGAAGCTTCGGATATGTTGCAACAAGAGTATAATAAATAGGTTCGTCGAGAAATATTCTTGATACTTAATTTGGAATGGAATATCCTTTCCAACCCCATCGAAGATTGTTCAACAGTCTGTTAACGATAAAACGTTTTGAAATTATGACGGTTATGTCGCCGAAGGCTCTGTATACTCTCGAAAAAGAGAGAGAGAAAGAGAGAGAGAGAGAGAAAGGAGATGAGATAAGGAAAAAAATTGGAAGCAAAAAACCACATCAAGTTTCTACCCTTCGACGCCCTTCGATGCGAAAGGGTTGGATGAAATGCATCGTAAAGACGACGAGGGGTGTTCTTGTTCGTTTCGTAAGAAGAAAGAATGAATGTTTCGATTTACCCTAACGTTTCGATTGGACTGAGTCTTTTTATGTATATGTATATATATATATATTTACTACTATACGATGGATATATACATATATGTATATAGTGTGACTGCGAGAACAGAATCGATTTTCAAATTTAGCCCTTTCGCGAGGGATTTCCAATGAAAAACGCGAACCGATCTCTCTTTCATTTGATACGTCGAGTAAGATCGAGCGAGCTAGTAACTTTCTCAACCCTTTGAAAGCGCGCGTCGGGCACATGTCTCGTCGAAAAAACGTGGGAAGGCATCTGTTGAAAGTACAGGAGAAAAGGGGGAGAGAGATAGAGGAGAAAGATGAAGAGGAAGAGGAGAAAGAGGTCTATGCCTTCTCCTTTTCCTCTCAGCTTCCGTCGCAAGGAGGAGTTGAACTGCTGTGTACGGTGAAACTTTTTGCCGATACCAATTACATCGGGCTCCTAACAGTCTCTCTCTCTCTCTCTCTCTCTCTCTCTCTCTCTCTCTTTCTTTCTTTCTTTCCTTCTATTTATAGAACGTAGCGTTCACAACCGGATCGTTGTTGCTACCACCGAGATAAAACTACTTTTCCTACGACCAATCGAATTTTGTTGTTCGACAAATTTCCTCTTTTTATTTTCTTTATTTTTCTTTTTTTTTAATTTATTTATTTCTTCTTGTAATCCTTAAGACGAGAACGCTCGGAAATGATTTAGATCAATCATAATACCCACGAGAAAATAATTCTTTTTCTTGTTTTTCATATAAATATGTTAATATATATATATGTATGTATAATTTTGATGGATAAATAATTTTTGTCATAATTAGTTTAACCAAAATACTTTGGAATTTAATGAAGAAAAAAAAAATAACGTCAGACACGTAACACAAAAGGGAAATTTTCCTTCGACTATAAAATACCTCTCGTACGTCGTTCTTCCCACGCCAATAAATATTCTTCTTTTTAACGCCCAGCTCTCATCGGGATGCTCTAATTGAAAGCTAATCCATGGTTAAGGAAGGGGCTAGTGGTGATCCCACCTAGTCCCTTCAGGCACGGCCTCGATAAATCTCCGGTAAAGTCGCGTCGGCGAACCCACCCATCCGCCTATCGTTTTTCTTTTTTCTTTTTTTTTCCTCCCTCTCTCTCTCTCTCTCTCTCTCTCTCTCTCTCTCTCTTTCGTTTTTTTTTATATTTTTTTTCTTCTTTCTTTCTTTACCATCATGGAAAAAAGGGTAAAACAGGATAGTATAAGACGAGGGAAAATAAGGCGATACGAAAGTACTCCGCTATTAAAGGGCTATTACGAGCTGCTTCTTTTTTATACCCCGTCTCTTTTTTTAGCCGTTGTCGAGCACGAGATAGCAAGGTAGCCTACGTATACAAGACGAGTTCTCGTTCTTCCTGGTAAGGTCTTGGTAGGATTACTTCGACGTGTAGCGCGAACGAACAGTATCTAAACGTGTTTCTTGCGATCCTATCCATTGACACGATGTTCCGTCATTGTTCGACGAGTAGGACGCTCACAGTGATGCGCGTAAAATATGATTCCACTTTTTCCCAACTAGTCCAGAGTACAGACTTCCTTTTTCACGATCGTACTAGACGGCTTTATCGTTTTCTTCCTTCTTCCGAGAATAATACTCGTGTTACTGTTACAACCTAAAAGAAAATAACAAACAAGAACTCGATAGAATAGACGATCTGAAAGTAGTTAAACGTTTTCGTCGATAAGATAACGAGAGAGAAAAAAGAAGGAGAAAAAAGATTTGTAAAGAAGGAAAAAACAGATTTTAAAGAAGAAGAAGAAAATGAAGATGAAGATGAAGAAGAAAAAGAAGAAGGGAAAGAACGTGAGAAGATGAAGAAAAAGATGAAGAAGAAGGAACGAACGAACGAGCGAACGTAGACGATCTTGCAAGAGTACGGAGGAGTAATTAAAAGCCGCCAACGCGACAGAAACGGAGTTCGCCCGTTGGAAATAAAACGAAACGAAACGAAACGAAACGAAACAAATGGAGAACTCGAGCCCATCTTCCGCGGCTAATCGAATTTTCGCCGGGGCAGATTTCTTGAAATTGTTTTCGCTATTTCGAGTCACTTCGTTCCGTCGGACGAAGACTCTGATATCTAATGGCTGGTTGTTTAAAAAAAAAAAAAAAATAAGAAAGTAAAAAGAAAAAGCGAAAGATGAAGTTTCAGAGAGAAAGAAATACAGAGTGTGATAGTAAGAGAGAGAGAGAGAATATACGACCTAAAAAGAAGGATGACGAAAGAAGAAGCGAAGAGAATCATAACGAAGGTCCTTTCCGAACATAAATCGCTAAAAGTTGAATCTTCCAAAGTAAAGAAAAAAAAAAAAAAAAGCAGGAAAAAAGATGAAAAAGATGAACTCGTTGAATTAGATGCTGAGAGTAATCGTTACATAAATAGCTGAAACAAAAAGCAAAAAAATAATTATGTCAGAGTAATACAGCAGATATTATCATATTAACGCTATAAATAAGATATGGTTAATCGAATGCCATTAACGTTCTCTTATATGTATAATAGATTAGAGAAGAGAAATATTACCCAATTAGCATTAAGAGTATCCCGTTTTTCACCAAGCCGATAGATTTTTATACATGTACATGCTGACAACGCATCGTATTAGGAATCAAAACGTAACGTTGTTTAAAGAAAAAAAAAAGAAAAGAAAAGAAAAAGTACACCCTCTACCTTTTATCGCTATATTAGAAATATACCAGTATTCGATTCTACTTCCTACGTTGTACGTGTGAACCTACATCGTGATTGTGTTTAAGCGAGATTGTGTTTCGTTTCCCAACGCAATCTCGTTGAGTGTCGGTGAAATCGAAACAGAGCAAACGGTTTTGAAAATAAAACGAAATAAAACTGCCGACTAGGGAGAAAGAAAGAGAGAATGACGGGTTGTGCGAGGGTGGTAGGAGAGGGATGATCGTGGAAAGAGAAACGAAAGAGTTACGTCGGTAGCTCGTAACTTGGCGTGTCGACGAAACATTATCCCTGGAAAAGGAAAGACAATACACTCCGAGCATAATATTATAATAGGCCGAAGCGTAAATGTATTATAGAGAGTACGGATCGACGGTATTACTCCGGGCATGAAAGCTCTCGACTACGGTACCTACACACACCCTCCCCCTCCAACCCACTTTCTTTCCACTTTTCCTCCTTCCTTTATTCTCTTCGACACTCATCCCCTTTTCGTACCTCCCATACTACCTCCCACCCTCCCCGTTCCCCGTCAAACAGGGGCGGATCTTAGAGAAAGCGTAGTCATCCGAGCGTTTCCTTCATTGCGATCATTGTTCCTCCATTTACACATGTACGTATGTATATGTATATGTGTATATATATTTATATGTATATATATGTACGAGTATAGGTATTAATCTATCTATATATGTAAATCGTCATGGATCAACGATTCTTCTCCTTCGAAAACAAACCTACCTCGAACCTGATTGGATCGATCTCTGCAAATACGTTAACGTAGTTAACGATCTCTTTTTTTTTCTTCTTTTGTGTTGTTCTCTTTTCGATCGTCCAACGTTTTTTCTTTCTTTTTTCTTTTTTTTTTCAAAGTTCGCACGTAGATATATTCGAAAGTTATCGAAGCGATTACACGAAAGAAGAACGTCCGACGAGCGTATCCGTTAACGCTCGAAAAACCAGGACGAGATCAAAATAAACTCAACGACGTGGATTTTTGTTGTTATTTTTACATCCCGGGCAAGTATCCAATAGGCTGATACGCATCTATGTATGTGTGTCTATGTCTGTGTTCATGTAAACGCGCCGGGCGAAGACATATTGCAAAATATCTATCGGGAAACGGCATAAAAGACGATGTCTGAAAATAAGACTGGATATACATGCATAACAGCATAATAGAAACAACGATGAAATTACTTTCGTAGAGTAACGTCTTAACTTTCATCTACATGCGACATTACATCGGAGAACGGTATCGACGGGACGATAAAAAAATGAAAACAAGAAGAGAAAAAAGAAAAAGAAAAAAAAAGAAAGGAATAAGAAAGTCATCTTTTTCTCTCAAACCCCGTTGTAATTCTTTCATTTCTTTTTTATCCTCGAAGTCTCGGAGTCCACTGTCACGGAACCTTAGTATTTATCCGTAGTTTAGCGGTACAAAGGTTGAATGTCGTGTAACACGGTAGATTCCCCCTGTTCCCTGGGAAAACACGGGCAAACAGAAAAAGTAAGAAATAGAGAGAAGAAGAGAGAGAGAGAAAGAGAAAGAGACCCTTTTTCTCTGACTCACCTAACTCGCACCCTACCTCCTCTTTTCTTAATTGCCCCCAGCGCGTAGCTCGGTAAAAACTCGTTAGCCATTAGATTTATTTTCTCTCGCGGCGAGTACTACTACTGTTACTGGAAACTCACCGAAAATCTCTTGACGGTCGTAATCGTTTAGTCTCGTTTCTTAGATTTTTTTCTACTAGCCCCACCTCATCCCCACCCAAGTCTTTCTCCCCCTCTCTCTATCCTCGTAGTCGTTCACTGAACTGTTCTTTCTGTTCTATAAAAAAAAAAAAAGAATATTTACATACGCGAATAAAATTTATTATATGTGCACGGTAACATTAAAGGAAAATGCATGTGCATATGCGAATGTCAATGTGAATATACTCGTATTAACGTTGATGTAACGTCGATCCGAATTATTCGCCATTAGATACGGCTTTTCCTTTGTCCCTTACCATCGAAATACCCCGTAATGACGATTAAAGGTAAAACGATCTCACCGATGGGAATACCCACGGGAATCATACCTTTTGAACTGTAATTTCAACCCTTTCAATCTGCGCGTTTCGACCACGCTTATCACGCTCGTATGTGTGGTTTATATTTTACCATTTGATTTTCATTATTACCATCAAGCTAGACTTATTTTTACCTATCATTCTCGATAAATATTTTAAACGAAAGCCGATCAATCATTAATACCGAAGCTCGTAGCAACAGGTGAATTAATTCGGACGAGGAGGGAAACAAAAAAAGGAACAAAAAAAAAAAAAGATAAAAAAGGATAAAAAAAATGTACTTACGCGCGAGTCTGGTAAAGCGTTGCATAAATTGATTAACCCGGTCATTTAAACGATTTGCATAGCACGTAAATTATCGGTTTAACCTTGATATCTACTAGGGACGGAAGAAGGGGTTGAAACTGCTCCATTTTTTTTTTATCGACGTATTTTTTTTCCGTTTCTTTTTTCTTTCGTTTTTCTACTCACATTTCGTGCCATACTGATACCGATACGTAATGAAGCATTATTGAACTTAGATCTTAAATTACAAAGAAAAAGAAAAGAAAATTAGAAGAATAAAGATAGAAAGGATCATTCTCCTATTGGTTTCCCGGAAAATTCGATATACCAACGTCTTCTTCGACACTTCGATAAGGGTAGTTAATCGTTGGTCCTTAACGTCCGCTCGGTTTTCCAATTAAGCAAGCAAGCTCGAAACTCACCTCTTTAGAAGCTCCACTTCAGCCTTCTACGGCGGTAAACATCGTTGCCTGGCGAATCTCCAGAAGAATCTTCGCTCTTTGTCTCTCTCTCTCTCTCTTTTCTTTTCTTTTTTCTTCTTTTTTGTACTGTTAAAATAGAAAAGTAGAACGGGTGGTCTTTCGCAGTAGTACGAATTACAGTCGACCCTTTCCCACACTTGAGAAAAACTCGTTCTTTAGAGAGAAAAATCAACTTTTCCACGATCCTTTTCGATAAAAGATTTTCCACGAACAAGATTTAACGAAATTAAGTAGTAAGAACGAAGAAGTAAAACACGAATGAACGTCGATAAAAGAAACGAAAGATGGCACAAAGTAATAATAACAGAATTAAAAACATATTTTATCGGAAACGAAACAAGATAGAATCTGAATATTTTATAAAAATCCTCTACCCGTAAAATTCGATATTATTTTATTATATATTATAGATTTTTTTTATTAATATTATCGACCTATATAATTCTCTTAACAAGAACTATCTTAAAATAAGGAAACATAAACAAAAATAAAAAGAAACAAAAGCGAAGAATTCCAAGCAACGAAAAAATCATATTGAGATTCGCGCGTTTGCGGTTCAACGGATGGATTAAAATCGAATGTGCGAAAAGAGGAAAAGATGATGGGGGTAAGGGAAAAAAATGAACAACAACAAGAGAGAAAGAGAAAGGGAAAAAAAAGAAAAGGAGAAGGAGGGAAAAAACGTGTACGTACGAGCTAATAATTAAGTCCCGAGCGGGGACATTTTTTTTCTCTTCGTCGTTAGATCGCGTTCAACCCCTATGGTATTAATTTTTTTAACTCCGCCTCTGCGGCTCGACGAGCTTTTTTTCTCCCTCTTTCTCCCTTCCTCTGTCTCTCTCTCTCTCTCTCTCTCTCTCTTTCTCTTTCTCTCCCTCTATTTTTCTCCCTCTCTTTCTTCGTCGTCGTCGTTGTCATACATGTTCGGGCGGGAACGAGCCCTAATGAAATCATTCCCGCGCCGATTCGAAAGCGGACCAGGATATTTCTACTATCCATTGTCCGCGACAACCCTCCGGACTACGTATTCGTTCTCTCTCTCTCTCTCTTTCTCTCTCTCTCTCTCTCTCTCTTTCTATTTCTTTCTATACCTTCTATTCCCCTATCTCTCTCTCTCTTTCTTTTCTCTCTCTTTTTCTCTCTCGACTTCGGCTTCTCCAGACTGCCATTGGCAAAACTCTCCAACCCTCTTTTTTCACCTTTAAAACTCCTTCTCCATCCTCGGTGATCACGCGACACGTGTTGAAAACGCGCGAGAACGTTGCTGTACGATAGAAACAACGTTACTCGAAAGTGGATTAAAATTAAAATGGGAAGGAATAAAGAGTACGTTGTCGTCGTAGTCGTCGTCAATAAGCTAGGGTGAGACTGCTCGTTCTTCGGGTGGGATATGGTGGGGTGGGTGGTTGAGTAGTGGGGAGGGGTTATCGAACGGCAAACAATATATTTTTTGCACAGATTAAATAAAGCCGTCATTGTCGCTCGCGTTATTCGCTCGCTTAATATGCGAAGCGAAAATGAAGTTCTTTTCTTTTTTCTATTTATTTTTCTTTTTGTTGGTTTCTTTTTTTTTCATTTTTGTTTGTTCGTTCTTTCGTTCGTTTGTTCGTTCGTTTTGTTTTATTCTTTTTCTCTTTTTCCTCCTTCTTTCGTTCCGACGAGATGTATAATAAATACGATATTTAAAATCGAAACGTATCCCTTTCCGGATTTGAATTTAACTCGTCCGAAAACGTGACCATACATGATATATGTAAAATAGATAAAAGCATATTTACATGTATATATGTATGTATGTATTCAAGTATATGTTTATAATATATCTACGATATAAATGTATAACTACACGTTTAGAGAGATAGGAAATTCAGTAATATACCTAGAAACTTGAGTTCTCTGGTAAACGTATTTTATTGCTTCTACTATATTATTCCATCGCTAACGATATCAATGTTTAATTAGATAACTGCATAGAACGACCCTCAGAATTGCAATGGAAACTACGATCATTAATCGATATAATTTTCATCGTCCTAATTTATCGTTATTCTAGGAATAAGTGTTATGCGTGTAATCGAAACGAGCACGCTATCGATAAACTTAAAATATGCAGGTTTCTCGATTCCATGCCATTTTCGTTATACTCCCGAAGTCTATACACACACACACACATATATATATATATATAAATATATACATATGTACATATGTATGTACGTATGATGTGAAATTGCAAAGTTTGACAGGAATATCCATCGGCGCAATCGCACGCGGCACACGTCAAATGTGCTCAGTAACAAAGTGAAAAGGAGAGAGAGAGAGAAAGAGAGATTAATCATCGAAAAGATTATGAATTATATTTAATTACGATTTCCTCGATGACATGCTATACGAATCATTCATAATCTCGTGAAAGGGAAAAGAAAGAATGGAAATGAAAAATATTTATTTCACTTATCGATTCTACAATTTATTTAAAAGAACTTATTGAGCAATAGTAAAAAGAAGAGAGAGAGAGAGAGAGAGAGAGAGAGAGAGAGAAGAAGAGAGTGAAGAAAAAAGAGTGATAGCACAAAATAAAAAAAAGAAGGGCGAGGAAGGAAAAGAGATGCGATCGAAAGAATATCTTTCGCAGGCTCCGTTCGAGCGCAGCGGAGTCGAAGAATCGTGCGAAGGTTGTCTGCTGGCGAGGCTCGCGACCTCGCGAGTGCGACTAAAAAAGCCAAGGAAAGGAGACAGAGAAAAAGAAGGAACAACAACGAGAAAAGAATTGCGCGCCACGAGAACGGCCTTGGCTCTTTATCGGCGCGTCCGATGAAAAGAGAATCGCCGCGAATTGACTCAACTCGAGCTTCGATTTTTATTATTTCTCATTAATACTTTTCGTTCCCTTTTCTTCTTTTTTCTTTATTTCTTTTCATTTTGTTCTCTTTTTTCGTTTTTGATCAATTACTTATTCACCCACTACACAAGGTCCGATTTACCGAACGTAATTTTATTTCTATCCGGCTTAATCAAACGTTGCTGAAAGTTTTACAAGTCGAAAGAAAGGCAAAAAAGAGAAAAGAAGAATGAATCCCTTGTATTGTCTTTGAACTGTTCACGAACCGAGTGTCTTTGATAATATCTTTTGGGAAAACGAAAACCTACGCGATAACGCTCGTTCCGATTGAATCGCATCGAAAAATTCCAAAGCAACGATTTAATATATGACTTGTTTTAACACACGTCGATGGAAACGATCGCGCACCGTCAATTGCGCAACGCTGCCCGATGCTCTGACAGTTTTTGACATGAAACGTGACACAGCGCGATCGCGCTCGTTGGCATTAAAACGATTATACGTCGTATAAGTTCGACGAGTTTATATTTTTTTCTATGCTTCCCGATGATGATAATAATACGATGAAATAAAATAAATAAGGCGTTTGACGCGAGTGTAGTAGAAGTAACGCTTGATTAAAAGAAAAAGAAACAGAAAGAAAAGATTAGAAAAGGAAGAAAGAATCGATTGGTACAGCAAAGGGGGGAAGAGAAAGATAGAGAGAAAGAAAAAGAAGAAGAAAAGGAAAGAAAAGATAAAGAAAATGAGAAGCGAATGAAACTGGAATAGCCGAGACAGATGTCGTGTTGTCTGAAGCGATAAGAAGAAAATGAGGGCTTATCTTTTTTCGATGATCCGAAGGTGTCGCAAAGTTTTCAATAAATAAAAAGTAAAAAAGAAGAAAAAGAAAAAGGGAAAGAGAAAGAAAAGAAAAGGAAAAGAAAAGGAAAAAAAAAAGAACGCAACCGGTTGATCAAAGACGGTCCCTTCTACGCGGAACACAAAATGGCTACATCGAGCTAAGCGTCACGCACCGCTACGCGTGTGCTCACACCCACTTCCTTTTTATGCCACTCCCTGGCCCGGACCCCTAGGCATCGGGCCTCAAAGAATTCGAGGCGAAGCGATAATCTTTGAGCGAAATCTTTCTCGTCTGTAGGAACGGAAACTCGATAATTCAAAAAGAATAATTGAACGAGAACGAGAGAGAAAGAGATAGATAGCTAGAGAGAAAAAGATGATAAATTATTACCGAGCAAAATCGTCGAGTTGCTGAGCTGAAAACTTCCTTCGAGTTTTATGACACGGTCACTGTGAAATTTATACCAAGGAGGACACTTGATTTCATCGATTCCAAAAGGAGAAATCGTAAGGCGCCCAGGTTAACTATTGAATTAGAGATACTAGTTTCGGTTTAACAGAACGGCCAGCCAATAAACTGCCCAGGAGAAAGATATAGAAAGATAGAGAAAGAGAAAGATGAATCTGGTCACGGCGAATCATAAACTCCTTCGGAGTATTCGCCCACGCTACGTTGGGCTTCGCTCAGTTTGATGCTGGAAAAGAACGATGAAGCGAGATCTCGTAGAAGAAGAAAGAGGAGGAGGATAAGAAGAAGAAGAAGAAGAAGAAGAAGAAGAAGAAGAAGAAGAAGAAGAGTAAGAAAAAGAAAAAAGCAGTCTTGAGAAGGAGGTGTGGGACGGAGGATGAAGTGGAATCGAAAGAAAAGGATGAAGAGAGGCGAGATGCTGTGTGGCAGGAACGAAGAAGAAGAAGAAGAGGAGAAAGAAACGCTAGAAGAGAAAGAGAGAGAGAGAAAGAGAGAGGGAAAAGGAGGGAGGGTGGGAGGAAAAGAGAGAGAGAGAAAAAGATAGAAGTCGAGGCACTCGAGAGCGGCGCAAAAAGCGAGGATGCAGGCAAAAAAGGAAGAGCACGAGCGAAGAAACCGGTTTTTTCCAGTTGGGCCAGGTCGGGGCGTCGAACCTACGGACCGCAGCCTCCCTCCGAGAATAACTTGCATGCGGCAGCTCCAGCGTCGGCGGCGGCGGCGGCGGTGGCCAGCGTCGCAGTAGTCCTCCTCCTCCTCCTCCTCCTCCTCCTCCTCCTCCTCCTCTTCTTTCTCCTCTTCCTTCTTCTTCTTCTTCTTCTTTTTCCTCCTCTTCTTCCTTCTCCTCTTCTTCTTCTGCTTCTTCTTCATCTTCTTCTTCTTCGTCAACCTCTTCTTTTTCTCTTTCTCTGGTCTCCTTCACAAGACGATAGAAGTTGCCTTAGGTCCGGGAAAAAAAAAAAAGAAAGGAGACAAGAAGACTCGCCAAAGAACGTACTGAAAAAAGATTAAACTGCAGAAGGAGGAGAAGGAGGTGGAGACGATGATGACGACGACGACGACTACGACGATGAAAATAAAATGAAAAGAATTGGGAAAGAGTGGGGATAGAAAAAGGACAGCTCCAAGAGATGAAAAAGAAAGGAGGCCCCCGAAACATTAAGGTCATTGCCGTTCGGTCCCGTTTTAGATGCTCCTGGCGTCGACCTCTTACTTCTTTTCTTCTCATCCACTTGTTCGTCCGGGTTTAACCTAGGTCCGGGATCGAAAACACGGCCCGACGGATCCTACTACCTAACTACCTAACCACAAAGGTCTCTTTTCTTTTGCATTTCTAAACGAATTCTTACGATAATTCATATATCATACTAGATATATGATACTTGTACCTAATTATATTCTATTTCCTTCGAATTAATGATAATTACAATCACGAATCGAACGTATCTTCTTAATCGAGAGATCAAATGATAATCGTTATCGTATTGTATTATCGAATTAGCATAAATCAGGGAGAAAATAATCGCATCTTCTCAGTTAACTAATGGAATCTCCTGTCGAGGACTATATTTTAGAATTAGTTCGATCTTCTCGTCATTTCGACGATCCAAATATTTTCAAATTCGTTTTATCGAATAAACAATCTGTATTCCTCTTTCTAAGTAAGATCCGAGAATAGAGTGAAGATAGGGAATAGACGTTTCTTCTAAAGTCTTCTTTTACAAAAAATTCAAACAATGAAGAACAATATGTTAGAAAAAAGAGGGAAGGAAGGAAGGAAGGATGGAAGAAAGGAAGAAAGGAAGGAAGAAGGGAGGAAGGCAGGAAAAAAGAAACGAGATGGTGAGACTCCGCCAAAAGTTTCGGGTCATTGCCGTCTTGTCTCGTTTTAGCCTTTCCTGTCCGCCTCCTCCTTTGGCTGCGTTATTCTTCTTCTTCTTCTTTCTCTTTTCTCCCTCCGCTTTAAGCAGTCTTTCGTACAAGGTTGGCCGCCATGTTTTTCCTCGGGCGCGTACCCCCCTACCGCCTCGTGTGAGTGTAACTGACCTTCGTATATGCAAGAGAAAGAAAGAAAGAGAGAGAGAGAGAGAGAAAGAGAGAGAGAGAAATATAGAAAGAGATGAGAAAAGAAGGGGAAAATAAGAATGATACTACCGCGAAACCGTTTCTTTAATACGAGGCCGCGTATAAGAAATGCATTGCCTGATAGTGAGGACGTCGAATTTCATTCATTTTGTCATTAATGTTATTAATAATAAATTAATAACATGGCCCATCGTGAGAAGCCGCGATAATAGTTAGCGAATAGATAAGAATATAAACGGTAATAATGGATGTTTCAGAAGAAGTTAGTGACTCTTGCGACATTCTGACGATGGTCATGTTGATAGAAAACTATCGATAAATCGTAGGTGTTAGATTTTAACGCTTTTTCCATCCGTACCGTTCATCGGTGAGGTTCAGTGAGGTCGATCGGAGCGTCACCGTCGACAAGAGTGGTTCCTTTGTTTTCGCAATTTCCGTATTGACTACCATACGTAGATGTATATGTGTATATTATAATTATAAATGCACGTGCACATCGAAGACGAATAATAGCAAAGAGATTAGATAAAAGTCCTGATTACGAATGGAGCCATACTCCGATCGTTCTCCAAGCCCCACGCTTCGTTAACGTTCGACAGTCTGGTATGCAGTAATAATTTTCATTCAGTTTGCTTTTGTAAATAACTTTCTTTCCTTAACTTTTCAAATCGCGTTCTTTTCCATTTGCGAGAGAGAAATAATCGTAACACAAATTGCTCTACATAGGCGTAATATCGTAACGAGAGGAATAAGGAGAAAAAAAAAGAAAACAAAAAAGAGAAGAAAAAAAAGGATCATTGTGTAACGTTATCTTTAAACCAAGAAAGAAATTATTCGATTTTAAAAGAATTACCATGAAATCAGCTTTACGAATGCCACGTAATTACGATCAGACGGAAGATGGAGAATCTTCCTCGCGGCGAGTAAGTACTACCAAGTAACGGTAAATCGTTGGTCCGGCTATTATTCGTTCTCCTTTACGCTCTCCTAAGACATGACGTAGGATCGTACGATCTTTGTCAAAATCAAAATATCTCTATACGATGATCTATATACTAAATATAAAATAAGATATTGCAATTAGAAACCAGACACTCGAACATTCTCGCAATGCCGTAGATATAGCGCGATGGTGATGGTGCGATTATTGTGGTGATGGGGGTGGTTAATTGGTGCCTTAACTCTTACCGGTAATCGTTCTGTTCTGTGCCCTGCCTGTCCTGCGCTTCTGGTTCGCAACTCTGTGGTGGTATTCTCTGGGTCGGCTCTCTACCGGGTGTGCCGCGTGTGCCTGCTTCCGGTTCTTCTTCTTCCGGCCCCCCAAAAAAGGAGTTGCAACAGCGTGTTGTGTTCCAGCAACACGCCGCCCTGATCGGCGGCCCGAACGCAACCAGCTGTCCTGTCTGCCACAAACTCTTCCTCGGTGGCGAAGCTCTGATGGAGCACATGAAGCACACCCACAAGGATCCAAATGCCTCCGGCGTTGCCAGTAAGTATCGAAACGACGCGACAGACAAACAATGTCGAGATTATGGCGTCTCACTTTACGTCTCTCTCTTTCTCCCTCATATTTATTCATTAATTGCCTCCTAGTCGTCTTCTTCTACCTTTTAGGCCTCGGGTTCCACCCCAATTATTTGACCTCTTTATAATTCCATATCTTCTATTTTACACGCACGTCTCTTTACTGTAATTTCCTCGTACATACGTACCACGTTATCCTTTCTACTCTATCATCTCGCACTGACCGCGATAGGAACGAATTTGTTGTTGTTTTATTTTCTTTCTTTCTTTCTTTCTTTCTTTCTTTCTTTCTTTCTTTCTTCCTTTCTTTCTTTCCTCCGTTCTTTCTTTCTTTCTCTCTCCTTTTTTTCTTTTTATTTTTTTTTTGCTAGCTCATCTTTTTTTTTGATCCTTTTAAAGTTAACTTCGTATTGACCGATGTTTCTTCAAATTCATAGATTCGTTCCTTCGCGTACATTGCGATCAATTCGGCTGGGTATTTGTAGGGATGCTTCTAACCTTATCTTACGCGATTTCGGGGTGGAAAACTGTCAAAAGTTAGAAGAAGGGATAGAGAGACAGACAGAGAGAGAGAGAGAGGAGGAAAAAAGGAGGGAAAGAGAGAAAGAGAGAAAAAAGGAAAGAAAGAAAGAGAAAGAGAGAGAAAGCAAGCGAGAAAGAAATAGTATTGTAGTAAAAAAGAGGAAAAAAGAGAAAGAGAGAGACAAAAGTGAATATATACGCGTAACGATGTCGTAAAACCGTAAGTAAGGCTAAGAGAGAGGTGGAGCAACCACTCGTCGAGACACGAGGGGTGGTTCGTCTTTAGCCTTTAAGTACGCCTCATATTATCCCCCACCCCCTGAAAGGAATTGCTTTTGGCGCGGGCAAATTATGCATACGTTGTCCTGTCATTTCTTCGTAATATTTCGCTGGGCAGAAGAGGGGTGTAGCACTTGGCACACTCACCGACTAATATTTGGGTTCTTAACTAATATACAAACACATGTGTCTTCTTTCGGTGCTTCGAGGGTGTCTCGTTCGACCTCTGTGCGCGCCTTTTTGTGTGTCCGTTAGTGCTTTGTATAACGCGAACGCGCACGGAAAGTATACAGATAGAAAGAAAGAGACAAAGAAAAGGAAAAAAGGACAATGAAAGAAAGAAAAGAGAAAATGTATCATCGAAACGAAATTTTCCAAATTTCTCTTCCATCGTCGATTCGAAAAATAAATCCGTGAAGGATTTGCGGGACTGCAAAGTAAAGAAAAAAAAAAAAAAAAAAGGAAAAAAGAAATACGGGAATCTTAATGACTTTCTCTGCGCGTTCGCGTCGTTTGATCGGAGCGCATGCGCGTTCGCGTGCGCGCGCGCGTCCGCGTTTCTTGGATTTTGGTCCGACGACCTCGCTCGTGAAAGGGATTCTCAACGGGTAGGCAGCGAGCAACGTGTCCGAGGTCAGTGCTCTCCTGATCCTTGGACATTCGCGTCTGCAAGGACTATCCCTTCGCCTTCGAGGTCGCCCGGAACGCGTACGTAAGCGCCGTGCGTGCACGCGCGTGCACGTGAGTGCGTGAGGATGAGATGGGATGAAGGAGAGAGAAGAAGGAACAAAGTCGACCGCGGCCACGTTGGCCGACGTTAGCGAACTATCGAAAGAACATGATGTCGAGATGAACGATCGAGGAGACGGAGAAAGAGATATGTATATAAATACGCGTGATGATTCATAGCGATATCGATGATGACGATGACGGCAATGAATCGATGCGACGATGAGAATGATGTTGATCATGATGATGATAATTATGATAATGATGATGATGATGATGATGATAATGATGATGATGATGATGATGATGATGATGATGATGATGATGATGATGATAATGATGATGATAATGATGGTGATGATAATGATTATGAGATGGTGGTGATGATGATGATGATGCTTTCGTTCCTTGGGACGCTTTATCCTGCTTGGCATTGACCTTGAAATTGTCTCGCCCTATTGTTCCCTCCGCTGACTGCACAACCTCCGTTGCCGGGGTTTACCTAGCGAAGCGACGGACGGCCAACCACCCGTGCCCGGTGTGCGGAAAGCACTACGTCAACGAGGGTAGCCTTAGGAAGCATCTAGCCTGCCATCCTGAGACCAGTCAACTTAGCACGAGCCTCAGAATGTGGCCGTGCTCGGTGTGTCAAGCGGTCTTCACTCACGAGAGCGGTAAGTGCATCTTTGTTTCAAAGAAAAAATGTACACCGTATCTCCGTCAGCGTTGATAAACGTTCCGAAAGCCCAGCCGATCTCTCACAACGTATATAACACAACATATATAAAATTCTTGTCGTGTCTATTCCTTGTACATCCTTTGCGAGTCAAGGGCAGTTCGGATACGACTTTCGCGCTAACGGATCTACGCATTAATGTAATATCTTCTTATTTACCATCGATTTACGAAAGTGAATTCGAAAGAAATGGGGAAAAGAAAGAAGTAAATAAATAAAGAAAGAGAAAAAGTATAAACAAGGCGTGGTCTAACGATAAGTTCGCATTTGATCGCAGGTTTGTTGAGTCATATGGAACACATGAGGATGGATCCGAAACATCAGTTCGCGGCGCAATACGTGTTGAGTCGCGCGGCGGCCGATAGGAGAGAAAGGGAAATTCTCGCGAGTTCGAGTCTAGGTATAAAACGAGAATCGAATTCTCTTTAAACATGAAATATTAATGATTATTATGCGAGGTAGACGATGTACACGATGTATTCTCATTGATCGAATACCGTTCAGGTGCGGGGCTAGGTGTTTTGGGAGGTCAATCTGGAGGACCACAAAATTTGCAGCAACCACCGATGTGCCCATCGCCGTCGGCCCACTCCGATAGCAGCAGTGGAAACGGACGGCTATCGTCGGCCGGAAGTGAACCTGGTACGCTCCGACTATTGGTTTTGCGCCCTGAAGGAATCGATCATTGCTCGGTGCCGTATCCGTGTATTGCAGTTTCCTTGTCTCTAATTTGATCGATTAAAAGCATTTTCTGAAATTATTTATTACGTTATACGTACATATTACATATTGCACATTACATTGAATACAACTTTTTTTTTATTCTACTTGTCAAACGAGTTTCAATGAACGTCAAAAGGCATGTAATCGTTCATAAATAATATAATCTAGTGCGAGACACGGCTACGGTCCCATCGTTGTACGTCGAATTAATATACGTCGAAAGAGCTCGATCGCTTCGTTTATTCATAAAATGAAAGAATTATTAGCGATGTAAGAGCCAAGCGGTCTTGAACGAGCATACTAACGAGAGTAGATTTCTGCGCAGGCACCGGTCTATTGAACAACAACAACAATAACAACAACAACAACATGGCATCGCCAGGACCCAGCGGTAACAAGCTGAGTGAAATGTTGAGAGCGGGCAGTCAGCCGGGTTCCGCGCAACAATATCACGACGAGATGCAATCGCAACAACAACGCATGGCCGTCATGGCCGCCGCCGTGTCAGCGGGTGAGAAAACAACTCCAAGAAACGGACAGGATTCGCTTTTCGAATCGTTCGAAACGTTCTTTTATTACTGAACGAGCGAGAGCACATACATATTACATATGATACATACGTATAGCGTTCAAACGCAATAGTTTTGCGTTTTCTTCAAGGACGTCGACGGCGTTATTACAGTTTATCGGACAACGCGAGACGACGCCATCCGGGAGAGGAGAAACGATAGCTCCGTTCCAATTATACCGATAAAGATTGATTTACAATGATGTTTTTCCGCGTCGCTGTCGTCGTGTCGACGTTACTGGCTCTCATGCCATCGAACGTAATTAATAGCGACGCTTAATAACACTAACCTATGTCTAAGCGAAATCGCTTCGCCTGTTCTTAAACGTGCCGTATTATAAACGACACGTATCAACGAACGCTTCGTATCGTATATCTCATTTTATTTCGGTTTACGCCTCGTCACGTTCTCGCCTCCTGCTAAATTTTTCCGCGAAGAGTCCGCGATTCGATCGACTCGAACTTGCCTTACGACGTAACGCGGTCGATCGGATCGCGATGTTACCCTATGTCGAAAAATTTGCTGCGCACGGCGAGTACGCGAACTATGTAAAATAACATATATATATATATATATATATATATTTATATATATTCTGAAGTTCTATCGTTATCTTCTTCGTAAGAACATTTTTATCAACGCCGAGACTCGTTCATAGCAAGTCCGATCACTCCTTCGAAGGAAATAAAACTTTCACTGGCCATCCATTCGCCAATGTCGAAAAGAAAGTACATATATATTTATATATATAATATGTACACCTATATATTAAATAAGTACTTTAGATACATGTTTCGAATTGTAACGCAACGAGATCTTAAGACGACGCTTTTCAACTTTTTACGAGACATGTTTAGAAATAATAAGACTGCATACAATTTTTCTGTCCCCCTTCTTCTGCCCGCGATTTTAATGTGGTCACACTTCGTACGTATGATATCATAGAAATACGTCGTTCTAAAGTTCGACAATATCTTCTTTATCCGCAGGTCTACAAAACTCGGTGTCGCCGAATTTGTCGCCCGTAGACATGGCGTCGTTAGCGGCAGCCATGAGGATGGGTAACAACGGAGATATGAGCGGCAGTGCTCAAGGATCGGCTGGATCTCAACAGCAAGGCGTTCAGGCTACCGGACCCGAACAAGCTCTGAGAATGCATCAAGCGGAAGCTTTGTTACGTTCTCAAGCTGAAGCTGCCCTTCGGCTAGCGGTAAGCGATGCCTCCTCTTCTGACCAATTACCCTATTCTAGTACGTTAAACATTTCATTCGAACGTAGATAAAACGAGAATCGTTCGATCGTAACTTAATCTACACGTGAATTAAACTCGAAGACACGTATTAGCGACAGATAGACGCGTTGTGGTCGCGTTAAACACCTTTAATCGCACGATAATAACTCTATCATCGATTTGAATCAGGTGTCCCAGGCAGCGGCCGCAGCGGCAAGTTCAGCGGTTGGGGGAGATGTGAGACATCATCTAACGCAACATAATGGCGGCGGAACTTCCGGTATACCAGGACATCACGCGAATCAACAAATGTCACAGCAAGACAGCTTGTCGCCCGAGTTCGGTGAGTTTCCACAATTAAGAATAATTAAGAACGAAGGAAACAAATCGAATTTGATTTTTTCCAAATCGTTAGAATAAAAAAGAAAGAAAAACGGCCATCTTTTCGTTTTATAATCTAACAATATCCCTTAAAAGATAATTAACGTCTTTGCATGTGTTTGCAACAGGGGAAGCTCTACGCCTACAGGAGCAACGATTAGAGCAAGCCCTGAGGCTTCACGGTGACCCACGCGCCCTGAGTTTTACCATCCAGCAGGTGGTCAATCAACAGAACAATCAGCAACCATGAAAGTTCAGTTACTACTGAGACGAGTGGACCCCTTGGACGCAAGAGCAGACGGCTCTGCAGCAAGTCGAGCGTATGAACCAACAGCAGCAGCAGCAACATCAACAACAAGCATCGGAACGCTTGACACCTTTAAACAATCATCAGCAGCAGAGCTCGTCCGGCATCGGCCATCACCAGCATCAGCAACAACAGCAGCAACATCATCAAGAGGATCGGGGTGTCAAGAGGAAAGTAGAAGACATGCTCGGTAATGCCGAAAACGCGTAAAATGCGGTGCGTTCAAGTGCGGTCATCAACGAATACGCTCAACGTCTCAGCAGTATGAAAAAGAAAAAAATATATACGAAAGAAAAGAGCGCGCGGAAGTTTGAAATAAGGGACTTCGTAGACGGACCGGACGATTGTTTCTTAAAAAAAAAAAGGAAAAAAAGAAAGAAAGAAAACACGCCCGGACTCCGTTAGTTTTCGCGATTCTCGCGAGATCAACGAGCCGAACTTGTTTAGCCGTATTGAAACTCGATACTCCGTTCGATTTAAATGATCCATCGGAGATGATATTAGAGACGTAGGTACGGCTAATCCGTTGCACGGTGTCGATTCGACGTAACAGTGGCGACGCTTGCCTCCGACTTTTACGATGTTCCTCGCGTCGTACACGTTGTTCCTATTTCGGTCCTAAAGGGAAAAACAAAAAAAAAAGAAAAAGAAAGAAAAAGAATGTATTGATCTCGATCGAGAACGTCGTGTACGCGACACCAGAAAAGAAGAGAGACAGAGAGAAAGATAGAAGGAAGAAAAACAGGGAGTGCCACGTTATTGGTGTTTTCGCGTGTAAATAATGGACGTTCTCGGGTCGTCTTCCGCCGACCCTTTTCTCAAATCGCGAATGCCGATTGTTCTTCCGCAACTATGGGAGATATATACTCTTACTCTATCCTCTTCTATTTTAAGATCCTCTGGGATCACAGGTACGCGTCGCCACCGTTACAAGCTTGTGTCGTCACCCGAAACGTGCCATAATGAATGAATGGAAGACCGTAGTCGTCCGACTCGTCCTCGTTGTGTTTACTAACGCGATCGCTCCTCGTCAGTCGGTCGCGTTTCGTATCGCCTTGAGGACGTGTGACGCGGTACTTATATGACTTTTTTTAGTACAAGAGCCATAACGACGGGCAACGAGAATTCACATGATCACAAGTGATCCTCCAGTCCGATTCGCGGTTCAACAACCGAGCTATATGTATATTCATATATTTATATATACGTATACATATATATATATATGTATATATATATAAAGTCTGCACGAACATCGGTCATTATATATATATATATGTATATGTATATATGTGTATATATGTATATATTTATATTTATATACATATGTATGTACATGTATCTATGTATGTATGTATACATACAAGCCAGTCTCAAGGTTCCCTTAATCTTAATCTCCCGTAACGTTTAAGAAAACGAATAACACGCGATACACACAGAACACAGATGAAAAAATAGAAAGAAAACAGATAGAGTCGGAGTGAAACCGCCGTAAACGTATACGTGCGTCGACAAAACGATGAGAAGATCGGTCGCACTCTCTCGAACGAGGGTATAAGCCCTTCTCCTCGTAATCGTAATTCACGCTTACGGCTACGTGAAAGACACATATTATATACACGCATACACACAAAGAAACTCCGTGAAGAGAAGAAAGAAAATAGGAGGGCCGAACGTGTTTCTCAACGAGCGTGCCGCGTTCCCGAAAAACAATGCAAACAAGTGTGAAAGAACATTAGTGATAAACACACACGCAGAGACGCACATACCACACACACAGGCACATACACATATATATATACACGCGCTAATATAGCGTGGACAAATGGGGAACGCATCACACGCATGTAACCACACACGCACGTATAGACATTTGGTAGGACACACTCTGTACACATTAAGCACATACTGAAAATACAGTTACTGATAAGATACACATGAATATACACACACACACACATTATATATATATATATAGACACACACATACACACATACGTACTGTGTAAACTCTTGAAGAAAAAAAATGCGCGCAACTTGTGCTCGTGATAGCACGAAAACTATTAGCTCGTAAGCGGACAAACAAAATATAATTATTACAAACAGTTATATTATATATATTATATATACATACAGAGTATGAAGAGTATGATGGAAGAAGCGAAGAGAAACAAAAAAGAAAAAAAAAAAGAAAAGAATAGTGCACGGGTGCGAAGAGAGAGAAAGAGAGGGAGAGAAAGAGAGAGAGAGAAAGCGAGAGAGCGAGAAAGAGAGAGTGTATGAAAGAAAGAGAGAAAGAGAGAGAGAGAAAGAGTAGAAAGTCACCCGAATAAAGCACGCAAAACACACATTTTAAAATGAAAAAAAAAATTTGAGCGTGAATGCGAACGAACGTTTTTCGTGAGCGAGCACGCTCGAGATGATGATGCAGAAGAGATAAATAAAAAAAAAACTAAATGCTAAATATTATATATATATTATATATATAAATATTATAAATAATGAATATAGGGTCTATGAGACTAGGATAGTTAGGCGAAAGAGAAATTTCGTGCGAGTGAGGCGAGCGCGTCTGTGTGATTTTACGCGATTCCGAGAATCTTCGCCGAGAAAATGTAAGTACGAAGAATGATTGAGAGAGAGAGAGAGAGAGAGAAAGAAAGAGAGAGAAAGAAAGAGAGAACGAATGAGAGTTCGTGAGAATGAGTACGAATGTAAGAGTGAAAGAGAAACAGAGACAGAAGCAATAACGAAAGAAAGAACGAGTGAAAGAGATCGATGAATGTGGCGACGAAATTGGAAACGACGCGTAAACGCACGGATGCGCACGCGGTGCGAATGTTAGAATCGAGTAAATGAGAATGCTTCGTGAGCATCAAGGAAGAGAACGAGTGCGTGAAGATTAAAAAAAAAAAAGCGGAGCGTTTGAGATTTTAGAATGACGTGCTTCAGGTAATCTGAGGTCCTGTGATCGTTATAAGCGAAATATTTTTTTATTTCCGGGTAATATATCTGAACGCGTAAAGCACTTGCGTCGTTTCGAACTTTTACTTGCAATATACCGTTACGTTCTCGCAATACTTAGGAAGAAAGGAGATTGAACAAAAACGAAAAATGAATAAAATAAAGACGAATAAGAAGAGAAATGGATGAGGAAAAAATAATACGAAGATGAGGATGACGAAAGGATGATGAAAGTGTATCGTAGAAAGTCCGTACGTTTGACCGTGGAGCGAACTATAGGAAAAAAAACTATCGAGTCAACCCCTTCGTCCTTTTCAAAAGGCGAGCACTCATACTTTAGAGTCCCATTTAACCTTTCACGTTAATTCACCTAAACCTTCACCATCACGGATTAACAAATCTTTCGATCTAGTTTCCAATATCTTGCCATTTGAAAAAGAAAAATAACGGAATAAGAAATAATATATCGTGGATCGTCCATACTTTTGATGGGGTTTCTTTCGACATACAAAACGAAATACAAAACGAAAGGAAATGTTGACGGTTTACGCGCCAAATCGATGAAATAACGAAACTGAATTTTACGATTATAATCATTCGCGGATGTAACAATGATCGAAAGCGGGAGATAATAATAACGATAATAAAACCGAAAAAGTAAATATAAAAGGAAAACGAAGCCCTCTCTTGAAACAAAAGGAAAGAAAAAAATTTTTTTGAAATCAATGCCGACAGTAACGGTGATTATTCGGACAAAGTAATAAAAAAAAGAATAGAGGGTTGATTAAAAATTAAGACGGATCGGAAGTACAAAAGACGCGCGATAAGATTCGACTCATTGTCAGGAGACGTTCGACTTCTTCGTTTCTTTGACTGACAATCGCGGAACTAGTAGAGTGCGGAAACGAATGGTAGCGTGCCGAATATAATAATCTCTTTCCTTCCCCCTTGACATACGTCGAACCGCGTTGTTGTTGTTATTGTTATTGTTGTTGTTGGCCCCCATTCGGAGATTCTCGACGAGACTTTTCGTTCTTTACCGGCTCGTAACTTACCACCTAATGATATCTCCCGCTTTCGTTGTTTCTTCTACGATTTGATTTCGTAATGAAAAAATATATATATATCCTCACGAGTTTCCTTGACGAAGAAGGAAACTTTTTTCTGAAGAACCATTTCGGAGCGACAAATTTCTCAAAGAAATTCATTAATATTCTATAATTTAACACCGTGGAGTTTAACACGAGAATGAAAAAGTGAAAGATAAAAGTAAAAGAAAAAAACAAGAAAAAAAAACAAAAAAGAAAAACAAATTATTAAAAGTTAGAGGAGACAGGAAAAAAAACCCATCCAAAGAAGGAAACCGATCGATTTTAATTTTGTGCTAAATCTAGAACGAAATACCGTCGGGTTTTGGTGTCTCTCTCATTTTCCCTTTTCAAGGAACTTGTTCCCGTCAAGTCCCTTTGTTCGCCAATTACGAAAGTATAGCCTAACGTCGTCATCTTCGTTGAACGTAAAAGACACGCGCCAAGAAAAGCCGCCGGGTAAACAGGCTTTTTCCACCATCCGGGACGAGAAAAGAAAAGATCGCTAAAGGATTCATCGTCAAAGCTACATTTTACAATCGAACCCGCCTCGCGCGCGAGACTCCGGAGGTATCGAAACTTTCGACGATCTCGCGCCACGGTCAAGAAATAATTTTGCGTCTCGTTAAAGGATATAAAATAATGGAAAACAATTTTTTCGACCAAACGTGCCCCAAAATTAACTCGATGGACCAAAGCGCGGCATATAACGAGAACAAAAAAAAAAAAAAAAGAAAAAGAAAATAAAGAAGTCCAAAAACGAGTACCCACGAGAATGGAGAAAAAAAATTAAAAAAGAAAATTAACAGGATAAAAAAGAGGAAGAAAAGAATAAAAAGTAAACTTCGTTCCCCGAGTCTCGCGCTGAGCGATCGCAGGTCGATCATTGGTCGTTCTTATTATAAAGAATTTTTACGTTACAGGGCGTTTTTTCCTCGGATTAAGTAGTATGTAAATACACCTTGATATCACAAGCATAAACTGAGAATTTACTGATAAACTTAAAGGAAGTACATAATGCGAAATAGGGTTAGTTTCTATGTAAATACCTAAAGCTGGACGAGTGCATACACCTCGTTCATGCAACCAACGATAATCGTTTTTATCGAACCAGAGCTTCTGTTCGTCGTCGGTGTACGCCTGGACGTCGACGAGTGTTCCTATTCGGATTATCCTCTTACGCTCGTCTTAGAACAAATGGCGGTAATCTTAGGAGGAATGCTCTGCGAGCCGAGCGTCGCTGATCGGGAAATTCTTTTTTTTTCTCGACACCGATACTCTCAAGCGCGACACGCGCCAATGCATATACTTACACTTATACTAAAACGTAACACACATACGCATACACACAGATACACACATATACACACAAACACGCACAACACAGAGATAGCCTTGCGATGGATTGTACAGCTATGCTAAAACAACATTACCAACTCGAACAACAACTTTCGGCATTATCATATTACTCTTGCACAACTCGGCACCGATGAGAATTCTATATATATATATATATTTTTTTTTTCTCTGACTTCGGGCTAGGGACCAACATTCGGTTTTACTCGCCATCTATAATGATAATCGGACCGGCCGTTTAGATAGAATGACGAAAGAAACAACGTAACGCTGTTTTATATTTGGGACGAAGCGAAGATCGCGAATTATTTTTTAATCTCGTTTGTCGTGCACGTATCAAAATATAAACGAAGGCTCATTAATTATAGGGAAACAAAGAAAGAAAGATAGAGAGAGAGAGAGAGAGAGAGAGAGAGAGAGAGAGAGAGAGCGTTGGATTGATCGGCATGAAAGATTTGTGGATGTCATTTTAACTGTAAAGCTGTGTTCTTTGAACATGACTTAAGGTTGCGAAATTGTTGAAAGGTTGAAACGAATGTGCATGAACGAGAGTGCGGACGAACTTAGCTTCGAGGGCACAAAGTTGAGGTTTAGATAAAACAAAACGGAAAAGAAAAAAAAAAGAAAAAATACGATCCGAAATAAGATCCGAGAAAGATAGAAAGAATACGATCCGATCGGAAATTTTTCAATGACTTCGCTTTCATACAAAAGATATATATGATAATCAAACAAAAACAGAAAGAAAGAAAGAAAAGAAAAATCATCGACCGACAAATGCCAACACTTACAAAAGTCATTTCAAAAAGAGAACAATAAAGATCTTAATTTTTACGGTCCCTAAGAAAAATCCACGAAGGAAAAAGAAAGAAAATAAAACGGGTGCACACAACAATGCGATAAGAGTGCAGGAGAACAAAAAACAAAATGAAAAAAAGAAACAAAAAAAAACAAAGCAAAAAGGAAAAATGAGAAAAAGAGAAAAGAAAAATTGTGAAGCTTTCGAAATGATACCAAAAAGAAAAAAAAGGGTTAGAAAACGAATGAAGAACGATAAAATCAAAAAAAGCAGTACCATTTATCAACACCATCACCATCACAAAAGAAATAGAACAACAACAGCAACAATACAAAAAACACAATACCACTCTAACCACCCACGTCGAAATCCTTCATGGACACGAGCACACGCACCGTGGACCCATGAAACGATTGACAGGCGAGAATTTTTCAACAAAAAAGATAATAATAATAATAAAAAAAAAAAAGAAAAACGGTGCATCCTGCCGTGCGCCGAGGGTTGCTTTTTCATGTCGAATGCAAAAGTAACGATGAAAGATAAAAAAAATATATAAGTTAGAGAAAAAGCGCACACACACACATTCGAACGGGGCAGCCAATTGAAATTTTCCCCATTAACCACTTAACCTTTTCCAACCGTGAATCTGACAGCCCCTACCCCCTCAATCCACCCTCTAATTCCCAAGTCCACTACCACTATTCCATACCCCTCTACCAAATCCAAAAAAAAATAATAATAGAGAGACCGAGTGAGAAAGAAAAAAAAGAAGCATAATAAAATATCAATCACACACATCTCCGCGCGAGAAGGAGGAATTCCCGAGGCGCCGGCCCGTGCCCCGCGAACGTTGTATCATAATTTTAAATTAAATGAAAATAATAAGAAGTAACGCAAAAAAAAATAATAAAAAATAAATAAATAAATAAACGCTAATAATAATAACGCGAAAGAAAAGCTAAAAAAAAAATAAATAAATAAATAAATAAATAAACACAATGAAAAGCACACAACATTACAATAGCTCTAGTAGTGTATGTTCTGTAATCGAAGCAGGAATAAGCGCAGATAAATGATAAAAATAAGCGCGCACGTCACGACGCTCACCTTTTCCTTCAAAAAGAGGTGGGAGAACGACGTGCCGCTAAAAAAAAGCACAAAAAAATAATTTACAAATATATTGATTTACATATGCCCGTAACTAATAAGCGGGTCGGTGGCGCAGCGCTCGCAAGCAGTACTCGCCCCATTTATAAGGAGCTCTCTCTAAACCCCCCCATCCTCTTCCGTAAAAAAGGGCAACGATCTTCTCTCTCGTTTACTCATTCACGGGATCACCGTTGAACCTATCAAACTCGGGCCAGTAGGTAAAATGCGAATCTTCGAAAAGCGAGAGAAACGGAGAATGGGAGAGCGTACGAACCCGAAAGGTTGAAACGGTCCCTGTGCGAGCCGACCGGACTTAATTCTAGTCTAGCTCAACGAGAAGGAGACGATCCCGATTATCACGCCAAGAAATAAAGAAACAGAGAGAAAGAGAAAGGAAGAGAGAGAGAAAGAGAGAGAGAGAGAGAGACAGACAGATACAGACAGATATGTAAATTATCGGAGACGAGTCTACGCGGCGAGACCCTGCAAAACCGACCCTAACCATAATCTTAATCTCTTTCATGTAAATTTGCTAAATGTTTAAATAATCTAAAACTTGCCATAGCCCGGATGCGCTGGTGCATACTCCCAGCGCATACACACTACAAATACGACTCGACCTAACGAATAAACGCAAAAATCCGCGGCAACGTCTCCAATGCAAACGACGTTTAAGGGGTGAGCGACGCCCACGTCAATCAATGGGGACGCCCGCGGTAGAATTGGTATTCTCGACAAGGAACAATTCACAACAGGCACAGATTACAACTACAGCAACAGAGGAACACGAGCAATTACCCGAATACATCGGACACAAATACACGCACAGCAATTGGTAAGGAGAGCCCTGTACACATAAACACATTCTTATTACACGCTCGACAAACTCTTACACTATATCTACACTTCGTACACATAATAAATACACATGCTACGGATATGTAAAGCCAATTGATTTTGTAAATTGTCTAAAAAAGGAAATTTTTCGTGTGAGTTTTAAACGCAAAAGAAGAAAAAGAAAAGCAAATATAATTTCAAGATAGCACAATGTGGCAATACAACAATTCAAACATATTCGGCCCAATATCTACATCTATATCAATATTTTCATGCGACAATTCGAAATATCGCACCGATCCGTCTGGAATGGATTTGTTGGAGGATATTTGAATCGAACCGTCCTTCTAGGTGGAAAGGATCCATACCACCGATGAAAAAAACTTCACGGTGGCTCGAGCAAAAGAAAAACAAACAAAAAAAAAAGAAAATCAAATAAAAAAAAGCAAAAAAAAACACAAAAAGCTAATGATTTGAATAATAGAAAGAAAAATAAATGAATCAGTAAGAAAACATTCGCGGCCTTTGGCATACGTTTGGATGCAGAACCGATGATGAATGAGCTTGCACGGAATCCCGTGCGATCTCCATAGTCCCCCGGACTTGACGAAAGAAAACCCGGCAATGATACGAACGAACTCTCCATAGCGAAGAGTTTCGATCCTGACGATGGACAGACAATGAGGTGCCGCAAAGTAGTCCAATGGACAAAAATACGAATGGACGAAAGAAAAGGAAGAAAGAAAAGAATGTGAATGAGAGATAATCGTCACGAGAAAGACTTACGGCATCTCGGCATAATCTAGTGAACTGTCTGTTCCACGATATATATATATATATATATATATATATATATATATATATATGTATGTATATGTATGTATGTATGTATACATATCTCATAAAAAAATAAAAAATAAAATAAAATAAACGATGAGAAGATGAAGATGAAGAAGAATAAGAAGAATAAGAAGTCGAAGGAGAAGAAAGGCGCTATTAAATAAGACGACCTAGGAAGTGGCAGCGGCGTTGTAGGAGCCGTTGTTCGAGTACGGCTTTACAAGCAAAAACCGTTGGTTTGTTTTCGATCGGGTTTTAATTTTTTAATGAAATAATCTCACGACGAATATCGCGTACGATCGAGATCGCTGATTTCAAATCGAAAAAAGGGCGAATGACGTATGTGTATATTCGTGGCAGTGTGTATCGTAAGTGCGCAGCATATGATAAAACCGACAGTCTTGCAGTGCGAGCGCCTCGGCAGCATTCGCGTCTTCACGCGGTGACCTTGACCGAGCCTCCGTGATTAAAAACCGGAATAAGTTGTTTCAATGTCCACTATATAAATGAAGAGCCATAGTCGTTATGAGGCGGTGACTCCAATCTCGATATCGTCGACGACCGAGCAAGTCCGTCCATAATTTCGATTTTATCTAACTTTAACTAGAACCTAAAACGACGATCTAATAAATTCGAATGCAATTTGATGATTAATATGTCGTGTGACAAAATTTAAAGTCGAACTTTTCGGATAATATTTCTCGATCGGTGAGCGATAACGTATCAAATTCAGAGGTATACTGATATGTACCAAAAGAAAATAATATATTTCGCGTAAAAAGAAAAACAGAAGGAGGAGAAGGAGAAAGAGAAAAAAGAACAAAAATTTCGCTCACTACTCAGGACGGATAAGAATCGTATCATATCGCGTGAGAAAAAATATTAGCAAAAATAACATCCAAAGGAGTGGCAACTGCCTTTTCATTCGGACGACCAACAACAACTGCGATTCTCGACGATGACGAGCATTCGGAGCCATCGCGTGGGTCCGTCACTGAAGGTCTCGTGATTCTAGCGAACGCGGTGCCTTCGTGACGGGCGATACTCTTTTTCAAAATATTCTCCAAGTTTTCGTTAATGAGAATGTGTTTTTTCTCCCTTGTATCCCTTAGTGAACCCTCTCTATTCGTATCCGAGGTGAAAGACCGAGTCCGATCGCAAAACAATACGATTAGGGACAATCAATCAATTATACGATGAACGTAAAAAACGAAAGAGTATTAAAAGAACAAAAAATACATACGTAGAAAAAACAAACGAATGAAACATAAATAAGGCCTAAAATGAAATCGATGATGACACATAACCGTCCGTTGAGTGGGTGCCTTCGTCAGGGTTTTCCGTTACATTAAACGAACGTTTTCAAGTATAACTCACAATTAGTAGTGTTATGGTAGAACAGTAATTACAGTGTACCGCAGTAAACAATTAACTAAGTAAGTATACAGGAAGCACGTGGTCTTTTTCAGTGTCTACAGTATCGTCGTACACCACCGTGCAGTGGAACGACCGGAAACACCGGATTCATTTCGCGTGCAGTTCCCTTCCCGCCAATTTCACCTCTTACCCTCCATCGTCATTACTAATCCAAAAAATTTCGCTAAGCAGCTCGATTCGATTCAGTAAATTGACAAAATGACGGATGGATCGAAAATTTTTGATCGAAAGGAAAATACTTCGAAATACCCTCCCATATACCCGTCCTACCGAATCCGTCGTTTCGACGCCATCCACCGTCCGCGAGATCAGAGATACAATCAGCATTTAACAGATAAATATGATAATAAGTGTACTAAGTGTCAGTAGTTTAGCCAACGTGTACATTGTATACTCCAATAGAGGAAAGGAAGGGAAAGAAGTAAGATGGATATAGAACAAGAAAAGAAACAACTTTATAAAGAAGATAGTTTAGGAAAGAGAAATAGAGAGAGAGAGAGAGAGAGAGACAGAGAGAGAGAGAGAGATAGATAGAGAGAGAGAGAGAGAAAGCGAGTTTAAAGACGATTGCACGGTGGAGCCATATTTAACCAATCAATATGATTAATTAATAACAGTACCGTAACCATTTGTCAAGTCGACTTAATTAACAGTTAAGCAGAATGCATACGTATACACTTGCATACATACATACATACATACATACACACAATATATAAACACACACACAAGATATAAACACACACACACACATCCATACATACACGTTTAGTTACGTAAAAGATATATTTACGTATCCAATGTGTAACACACAACATAAACACGAATACGCGATGATACAAAGGGGGAGATAATAACACAAGAAACATAAAAACATCCGTACTCAAGAGTATGTAAGGATCAAGCGATCGCACAGTATCGCTCATTACTTATTAAATAAATCGCGTAGGCACTCACTACGGATAGGAAAGTAGAGGACTTTGGGACTCGGACCCGGATAAGAGGGTGCCTGAACGCACAAGCCACTTCACTCTCGCGTATGTAGTCTACGTGTTTCCCTCTCGTCGAGAGCATAAACGATCGGAAAAAAGTGTGCGACGTGCGTTCAGGTTCTATCCTGTCGTTATTTCAATTGATCTTTCCAGTGCAGCCTTGAGTTATTTCACTTACGGCGTTGCTTTCAACACAAAATAAAACCCCCACCACCCATCCCCCACTGGCCACCTGAAAATCATCCGCTCATATTCCTCGAAAGGATGACATACCCTCGACACACCAATCCTCCTCAGTTTCACACGTACGCGTTGTTTCAAGTTCGTTCGCGATGTCTCGATTACGTGATCGCCCTTTTGGGCACGTCTCCTCGTCCAACAACAAAACGATTTTTGATCGAATACTTTTTATCGTATTCTTTTTTCTGTTTTTATCATTATCAACTATTCCAAATTTCGAAAATATTTGACGAATCAAAAATGATCTCTTTCCAGTCAGTTCGAATTAAAATACATTTCTTTCGTCTTTTCGAATTCAAAGATCTAAAAAATTCGCGATAACCATTGGCAATAATTGTGACAAAAAAAGAAAAAAAGAAGAAACAAAGAACTGAACGAATATTTTGTATAAATTGGAAGAGAGGAGGCTTGCCTAAGCCACGACGATCGATAAGATGCGAACGTTGAGTTAAACATTTTGAAAACTTTTATGTACAGTTAGTTACCGTGTAATACAGCGCATATTATCGTTTATTTCGTTGGCGGTTCCTTTGTCCTGCCTTTCACGAATCACAACGATCTTCAGACCGGATCGTTCTAAATTTCGATTGATTTGGCAAGGTAAACGGACCCACGCCACTTTAATGGTATCGATTGAGTTTGGTCGAAGTCCCCTTTTGGGCAAACACACCGACGCACTTCCGGTCCCGCTGGCTCGCCGTAAATCATTCAAGAAAAAGAGAGAGAGAGAAAGAAAGAGAGAGAGAGAGAGAGAGTCAGAAAGCCTCCCGTTCGAAATTCGATTCTAGTCAAAAAAGGTACAAAGCCGAAGCGAGTGGAGCTCGTTGCGGAGAAAATCGGTACTTATTTTAGCATATGTTATAAAACTAAACAAAAGGAAATGGAAAAAAAGGAAGGAGAAAAAAATCGGTCAAAGTAAAGCACGGGAGAAGCTCTTAGATGATCGTAAGAAAGGAAAACAAAAGCAGAAATTAAAGGGTAGGAAGAGAAGGGGGAGAAGAGTAGAAGGGATGAAAAATCGGCCGATTTCCAAAATACGCGGCCTAGCGGGACCGTACCCGAAAGAATATATCCGCGCGTTGTTGACAAAACATAGCCTCTTTTCGTTGTACATCACACGTCGGCCATGACACGGTCGATCTCCATTGTATGAGGAAGAAAAAAGAAAAAAAAAAGAAAGAAGGAAAGAAAGAAAGAAAGAAAGAAAGAAAGAAAGAAGGAAAGTAAGTAAGAAAGAAAGAAAGGAAGGAAGAAAGAAAGAAAAGAGAAAAAAAGTACGACACTCTTTCCGAAAGAAAATACAAAAAAGAATAAAAATTTGCAAAAAAATGGATGTACGGTGCGAATGAATCTTTCGAGAAGCTTCGATCGTTGTTCCGTCGCGTTTTTCAGTTTTTCTTTTTCTACCGAACCGCAACCGTTAAATAACCCCCGACCTACCCCCATTCGCTTAAGGCAAGGTCCACGAAACAGAGGCCTCTTCTTATCTGAATCATAATTTAGAAAGAAATCAGGCCTCGGTCTTGCGAACCAAGCCATTCGATACCGCGGTTAATCCTTACAATTATTGCTATTACTACTATTATCATTATCATTAATATCATTACGATTTATTAGTTGTATTAATAATTATTATAAACATTGCTGGGGGCAATTGGAAGCGTATTTTATAGAGAATATATATATATAAATCTATATATATATATATATATATATATATATATATATATATGTATGTATGTATATCTATAAAAAAAAAAGAAAGAAAGAAAGAATGAGATAGAGAAAAAAAAGAGTGCAAGGGCTAGGTAAAAAAATTTCCCGATTCGTCGAAGCCATAATATATGAATTATTTTTTATGTTATAGCCTTATATGCGTAACGCTTAAGAAACAAATACCGATGAGATGCGATGGCGAAGGAAGCAAAAAGGCCACATTCTTTTTATATTTATTTATTTTTTATTTTTATTTTTTTTTTTTTTTTTTGGAAAAACGCTTCTTTCTTTTTGTCACCTCTTCTTCTTTTTTCTTTTTTTTACGTTTGTTCTTTCCGTTTTCTTTTCCTTTAATTTTTTTTTTTTGTTTTTTGTATCTTTTCTTTTATATTTAATACTTTACCTACAGACATACCTACACGTACACTTTATATACGTACACACATGGTAATGCTTGTTAAATATTATTATACATATATTATATTTAGGCGAATATTTATGTAATGTAAAGCCCGCGTTTGGTCTCACGTAGGTGAAGAACGCGAAGAAAAGAAGAAGACGCGTTCCTCGTCTTAGATTTTTCGTTGCAAATATTAAATATCGCGGCGTCACTATTTTATCTCGTCGCTTATTTGATTTTTCTTTTTTTCATTCTTTTTTTTTTCTTTTCCGCGACATAAAAAGAAAACGACATTAAAAGAGGCAAAAAATCACATATACGAACGCGAGAACGAGCTTACTCGTAATTACGCCAGTTCGCAATTAGCTTTATTCCGTCTAAATTCTCAGGATCCTTCGAATTCTCATTCTCGTTGTTCGAAGTTTCGACGAAACGTTTAAAACAAGAATAATCCTCGTAGTTTCTTCTTCTTCTTTTTTTTTTTAATTTGAAAAAAAACAAAAGAAAAAAGATAGTAATAATAAATAAATGAATAAAAAGGAAAAAAAAAAGAAAGGAAAAAGAATAGAACATTTAGATTTTTCTCGAATTAACTAAGTACCTTCTCGAAGACAAAAAAAAATTTTGTTTCAATCGAAAAATGGCAGATACGAAGAGAAACCTCTTTTATTTGCGTTTTCCTTCTTTTCCTTACGTCGTTTACCTACTCTCATAAGTCTCTTTCCTTGTCTTTTAGTCGATGACGAAAGAGACAAATCGAAAATGTCTGATACGTTCCTCCTTACCCTCGTTTACGTATACCAACTTTAATTTTATTCGTTGGTAGTCGAAGAGTAACCTGCCTAACTTTTTTTTCTTTTTTTTTTAATTTTTTCTTTCCCGGTCAATCGTCACTTACTTTCTGAATAATGAGTCTTTGCTTTACATTTGAAAAAGAAAAGAAAATAGATATAGAAAAAGAAAAAAAAAAAGAAAAGGAAAAAACCATTTTAAATGAGAATTTTAATTAAACAATATAGTTTGTCTTTTACATCCCCATCCTCGCGTACTCTTCGATTACTTTTCGAACGTTTTCGTTCACCTGCCACCGCGTTAAACTTCACTTGATAGTTTCAATTTCGGTCCCAAACGTTAAGTTCCTATTATGTTCTATCGATTATGTCTGAAGGAAAGTAATTAATTAAAATAATAGATGTCGTTGAAAAAGAAAAGAATAAAATCAAATATGGACCGTCGAAAAGTCGAACGAGGAGCGCGGTATTACGTGAACGATCTCGTCAAGTTATGTTTGCTAGTCAGAATTGGTTTAAAAAAACGATGAAGCAAGCTAGAGATATTTTTTAATAATAAATTAATTAATTGATTAATTAATTAGCACTACTGCCCTGTTATTCTTAACTTCAATCGATTTATTGTTTATTAAATGATTAATTAAATTAGAAACGCGGTCTGATTTCTATCGTCTGAACTCTCCCGCATAGTTATAAGTAAATCGATTTAACTTACACGTATACAAAACTACGGTTCTTTAGTTACTATTCTTTAGTAGAATGAGAGAAAGAGAGAGACGCGTCAGCATAAATTTAATCGATTCATTGAATAAGAAAGTTTAATTAGAGTTTCTTATCTCTTGGGACGTATATGTGTTATAAAATAATTCGTTAGATGCAAAAAATTCCTTCTTTTTATTCTGTTTTTTTCGTCTATGTATGTTTATACATATGTGTGCATATATATATATATATATGTGCATACATATTTTATAACAAATTTCTAATGCCTTAACGAACACATGTTGCACGGGTGGCGTAACTATCGCGTCTGTAACAACTCGTAGTGTCGACACTACCATCACTACTACTTAGTAATATTACACTTACTGCTACAGCTTTTGTTAAGTAACGCTAACGTTATAATTATTTTTATTATTGCCACTGTCATTGTCATTATTATCATTACCATCATTAGACAAACTATTATTATTATTATTATTATTATTTTTATTATTTTTTATTATTATTATTATTATTATTATTATTATCATTATGATTATTATTATTAATTATTAATTATTGACTATTATTATTATTAATTATTAATTATTATTATTATTATTATATTATTATATTATTATATTATTATATTATTATTATTATTATTATTATTATTATTATTATTATTATTATTATTACGATTACTATTACTATTATTACTACTATTATTGCTATTATTATTATTATTATCATTATCATTATCATTATATAATTATGTTATCTGTTCAGCACGCTTTAAAAAAAAAAAAGAGAAAGAAAGAAACCATGTTGCAAGCTTTCTGTTACACGTGTTTTTCTTTTTTTTTTTAGGCAAATGAAATGTGATTAAAATTTAATTCTTCAATTTGAATTCGTTCGGTTATTATCGGCCTTGTTTTCGATTTATTTCTTTTTAAAGTGGCTCATTAAAACAAATTTCGTAATCGATAGCCCAACGTACGAACTGTACGAAATCTTTAAAATACGCTAACGATTGTCGTACGGAATTTTTTAGAACATGTGCATTTAAGAAAAAGAAAAAGAAAAAGAAAAAAAGAAAAAAAAAAGAAGAAAGAAAAGGCATAATCGTTACCCCATATTATCTTGGCTGCGAGATATCGGGAATTCGAGAGCAGCGTTTGATTTGCTAATTCGATCGAAGATTATCAATAATCCTAAATTGTAAAGAATAATTTCAATGGACTGAAATACGATCGATCATCTCGTATTAATTCGTCCATCTCTAAATGAAAGAACGCATGACAACAAAGTCGCATATGTATATCTTCGCATTCCCGATTTCTCGTTCTTCGTTATCAGTTATCATTCTTAGTTATTATTCATTGACTCTATTTGCTACTATTACACACAACTATTATTAGTTATCGCTATCGACTTTTTCAAAATGCGACCCTATTGTCGATCGGCGAGCGAGGTGACTGTTTCTATTGCCCCTCGTCTCGTAATGTCGCACAAACAACCACGTCGACCAAGAGACGCGCCAATGAGTGCAGTTTTTTTCTCAAAAACGATACCCTCTCGGCGTACTAAAAAATAAAAGAAAAAGAAAAAAGGAGAAGATGGAAAATAGATGAAAGAGAGAATGATAGGAGTTACTATATAGAAGATACCAAAACTATATCTACTGGCGACAGAACGAAAAAATAGAGAGAGTAAGATAGAGAGAGAGAGAGAGATAGAGAGAGAGAGAGAGAGAGAGAGAGAGAGAGAGAGAGAGAGAAAGAAAGATAAACAAAGAGAAGCAAGCTTTCTTTTCATCGAGAAGAGGCCATTTTCGGATAACGACCAAAAAAAGAACCTTCCTGCTTGGACAAATTTCAATATGTTTTTTACAGCACTGGCTAACAATGTCGACTCATCGAGACGATAAAAGGGGCGTGCGATTAGTGATAATGAACAGAGGAAGGTTAATATCCAGAAGGGCTATGATGAGCCGAGGGTCAAAAGGTTTCTATTTGTCCCTCGTGACAACTACGTCCGGCGAGAAATTTCTTTCCTTTTTCTGAATGACCGCGACGACAAATAAGAGAGAAAAAGAAATAGAAAAGACTATACGTAGGATCCTCCAAGCGCCATGTACGTAGCGAGCAGCTTGTACACAATTTCTAACTAACTTTGGGAATAATCGACGCGCAAAAAAAAGAATTAAAAAAAAAAAAGTATGTACGAAAGGAAAAAAGTACCTAGGAAACAATCATTAAGAATAATAAATGAGTACACGAGAGAGAGAGAGAGAGAGAGAGTGAGAGAGAGAGAGAGAGAGTATGTTTGTGAAAGGATATTTGATTCATTTGTATGCGAGAGTGAAAGAGTAAGAGAGAGAGAGAGAGAGAGTGAATGAAAAATAGAAAAAATGAAAGAGAGAAAGAGAGAGAAAAAAGGTTTAAAAAAGTATCGGGCGTTAACTCACCAATCTCTTTCGGTTACGAATGAGTTCCGCATTGTGTAGAATTTTCTAATAATGATTACGAAATATATATAAATATATATATATACACGTATATGTCTGTAATATTTCAGAAAGTGACGAGAATTTTTCGATAATCGTGACGCGATAAATTTTGAGCGAGCGAAAGAGAAAGAGTGAGAGTGATCAAAGGCAAATCATTAAGAAAACGAGAAAAAGAAAAAAAGAAAAAAAGAAATGGGAAAATAAAACACTCGCGATTAATAGTCTTTTTGCATGAAAGAATTCACATCTCTAGAAACTAATTCTTTTTTTATTTTTTTTTTTTTCCGTTAAAACTATTACTTTTCGAAACAAGGAGAAGCACCTCCGCATTTTTATGAACGATAGAGAAAGAGTGATGATACGTAATAAGAGAGCGAGACAAAATTCGAAATTCATTGTGCGATTCAAAACTCTTACTCGTGAGCAGTGTTCGATAAAATTTGACGTAATAATATATCGAAAATTACGCTTCAGACTATCGGATTATTACGATATATTTATCGTATCGAAAACGTTCCTTTTGTATGATGAACGAACGTTTAAAATTTAAGTTACGACAGCACAATAAAAAAAATGGTCTTTCGAAGAGTCGAGGAGCGCTATTTTCGAGATATCGATCTATATTGTCGTTAAAAAAAGAAGAAAATTACGTTCATTTGGATTCGAAAGATTTAAAAAGAAAAGTAGAAAAACAAAAAGAAAAAAAGAATTAGATTTCGACGAATTAACGTACGGAGAGATATCTCGAATGCAGATCCTTCGATTGATACGCGAACATATCAAATTAATAATACTAAAAATATCATTTTCGATAAATTGTATTACTATTATTATTATTATTATTATTATTATTAATATTATCGTTATTATTATCATCATCATCATCATCATTATTATTATTATTATTATTATTATTATTATCATCATCATCATTATTATTATTATTATTACCAATATTATTAGATGTAAGAAAGCCGATCAAAAAAAATGATAGGAAATCTATACGTCTATTGAACTATTGAACACTGCGCATCGACGTTTCGACGAAAAAGCATCGTTTTGTAAAATCTCTTGTTAGATATAGGATTGAGGTAAAAGAAAGGAGAGTGAAAACGAGCGAATCAGATCGTACAGAAAATCGACTTCATTGTCTTCGCGAGAAGGACCTCCCGAAAACAAAATAATGCAGACAAAAAAGATTTATTTTTTCCATATTAAGAAAAATAAGAATAAGGGGAATAAAAACTAAATAAAGAGGCATACGTTGGAAGCTGCGCGTTTTGTTATAGATACATAATAATTATAGAGAAAACTTAGGGTAGGGATATATTATAAACTAGATAGGGTGGCAACTCAGTGCGACACGCATAACAAAGAAGATCCTTCCCACGAAATTAAGAGGTCGATTTATCTGTCGATAATTGCGCGGAGGTAAGAAGAAAGCCGAACCATAAAGACAAAGGGGGAAAAAAAAGAAAAGAAAAAAGAAGATGAAGATAGTCGGCCGATCTCTCGCGTCTTCCGGCTGAACGATCTTTCGCGGCATCCGCTTTTGACGCTTTTGCGGAGTAGCCAGCTTTCTCAACGGTGTCAACGACGAATAATAAAGGACGAGGTGGAGGCTGCGCCGTAGCAAAAAAAAAAAAATAAAAAAACCTAAAATCATTAATTAACGATAAGTGTAAATATTATTTAGGAGAGGCGTTGCGACACACGGTATCCCACGATGAAAATTACTATTTAATGAAAAAGAAAAAAAAAATAATAATAATAATAAATAATAATAATAATAAATACGGTAAGATAGTGAGAGTGACTCCCTTCTCCTCGTCCGAAATTCCGCGAACATATAAGATCGTTCATCGTTTGCCGGACGTGCGCGGGCCACCGGCGAACCTAAATTTAAGCACGTTTTTAGAAATTAATCGCGAAAAATTGTGAGTGTGTTTTAAGCTGAACGTCGTTTTTGAGATTGCTAAATTTTCTTCTGAAAAGAAAAACGGATTGATTTTCGAGCTGCTAAAGTATATCGAACGAAAATGATTCCGACGAAAGGGAACGAAAAAAAAGAAAAGAAAATAAAAGCGGACGTTTTAAGCAGGATACTGAAACGAATAGAGAAAGAGGAATATGTGTGTAAGAGAGTAAAAAACAAAAAAAAAAAGAAACAAAAAAGAGCGTACATACATGCGTGAAAAAGAGAGAGTGAACGAGCGAACAAGAATGAGTGAGAAAATATAAACAAAATTTTACTACCAAATGAACTAGAAATCGCAACCGATGGGTATTACTAAGGGGATATAAAAAAAAAAGCTAAATATTCGGAGCGTTTTTTCGATAAAGAAAAGCGTCCAAAATTGTACCTATTTTCATTTTATAAATTATATATAAATATATATATGTATATGTATATGTATAGATATACGACGACCTAAGCGATCATTAATGTGGAATGCAATTGAGAACCGAAGGAGTAAAGTGAAGAAGATAAAAAATTATTGTACCTATATTCGGAGAGTGATCGATAGCGTATTCGAGTCGTGATTATTATTATGGAAAATTATGATCATCGTCATCATCATCATTATTATTATGAATTATTATTATTATTGATAATATTATTATTATTTTTTATTAACATAATTATCTTTATTATTATTCATTATTACATACGATCGTTGTGCATAGATAAAGCTAAAGTGATCGAAACTTTGCCGAAATTATCAAAACTCAAAATACCTTTACAAGGATCGAAAGCAAGATCGAGAAAATGTAGTCAGAACGAAAGTAAGAAAGGACGTGAGAGTGAGAGAGACAGAAAGAGAGAGAGAGAGAGAATGAGTGAATGAGAGAGTGAAAGAGCGAGAGAGAGAGAGAGAGAGAGAAAGTATACCTCAATATCGATGATTACATATTGCGTGTCGACCGACAAAAAGAGTCCCTCTCCCTTTCAGTAAACAAAAAAGGTCGTTATTAAAGAAATAAAATTTCTAAAAAAGGAGGTCACGACCTCGAATCAGGTTGAACACACGAATAACATAAATTTGCAGACAAAATTACGAAAATATATTATTACGTAAGGCCGATAACAGGCAAATATTTAAAATAGAAACAAAAAGCAAAATCTGTTTCCTTTCTTACTATTGTTATGATATATGAATGACGATTTTCTCCGAACAAAATAAAAGAAAGAAAAAAAAAGAAGAAAGAAAGAAAAAGAAAAAATGGTAACAAATCCAAAACGACAACTCATTTCTTCATTTCATTTTCTACAATGACCAAATGTTTAAAACGAAAGAAAGAAAGAGAGAGAGAGAGAGAGAGAGAGAAAGAAAGTAAAAAAGAATAGCCATATTATTATATATATATCTATATATAGAAATATACATATATGTATGTTGTATGTGCATGCGTGGCACGCCTACGTACGTACACGGCATCGAAAAAAAAAAAGAAAAAAGGAAACAAATAAACAAACGCAAAAATCGCGTTACCAGCAATAT